>NC_143007.1:3815803-4122003 GCF_061535395.1 Colias eurytheme | reverse complement strand
AATATAATAACTAAGATATTTATGATAACCAAAGACACATAAATAATTAAAAATATAACAAGTTCAATTACTATAATGGACATAGATTTAAAATAGAAACCTATTTCGTTAAAGTGGGAATAGATAAGTAAAAATTAATTGAAATTGATCAAAAATGTTTCCCGCCTTTACGAAATAGTTTTAAATATACATTCTTAGTCTAAATTATTTACAAAATATTGCTTACTTGGAAGTATTTTTATGGCCATTGCCATTCCGGCGACACTAAATTCGTTTGAAATTTAGAATATTTAAAATCTTTAATGAATAAAATGAATATAAAGGAAAAAACATTTGGACAAATTTGAGCTTGGTCAATTTATTAAGATTGGAATATAGCAACAAAAAGAGATGGTTTAAACGTTAAGTATATATGATAGAGTGAGATAGGTGATATTTTTAAAGTGAAACTTTTATTACATCGTCTCAAACTTTTTGGTCTGTGTAGCGCATGTCGCGTGACGGTCGACTGCCGAGTAGGTATAAAGCAGTGTTCGGAACCGTACGATAAGTTTCACTTTTACCGTGTAAAACCACACAACATTTTTTTATCTCTATAAAAGAACTTTCTTTAGCTATTATTCCAAAGTATTACCAAAACAATTAATTGAGAAATGCATAATTTTGTTACCAGATAAAAATAAGCTCTTACACTATAATACATATTACTAAATTGGCACAGTATCTATACACATACACATACAAAACTACGAAATTTCTTAGTTAATAAATCAAATATATAAAAGTATCAGAAACTTTACTATTATTATGGAATGGATTACTTTATTCACATTTTTAGAGAGCACATGACATACGCATGACATTTTTGTGGCGTCATAATAAAAAAGGGCGTGTATGCCAAGCACATGTGTCAGAAGTGAAACTTCTTTGGCAAGATTCAAAGATACCAAAATCGCTTTACTCCATGACGTGACGGTATTGCCATGATGCGACCTTGAAATTTTACTTTCAACGCGCCTAAAGTTTCACTTCAAAAATGTCATGCGTTGTAATAAAATGTCATGTTTTATAAATAAAATTGCTTGAATATGTAAAATGTGCGTATTATTTTAGAATAAAATTTTTATTCCTAATAAAAGAAGGTAGGAAATAAATTCGAAGATTTTTGTAGGAATACAAAATTTGGCAATTCGAGTATTGGAATAATTAGAGAGCCATAAAAAAATCGTTATTATTTACAATAGACTAATGTTCCTACAATACAAATTTCAAAAAACAGTATCGTTATAGTGAACACGGTTGTATTAATTCTATACATTGATGTAATCAAGAAAAAATATATTACTAGGCTAGATTTTTTTTTTGCTTTTAAGTCTATGAAAATTTAATGAGTAAGTTCATAAGTGAGCTTTTTCTTTTTTTATTGTTATTATTAAATATTAATGAACCTTTGTGTTCCAATGAAAAAGTTAAAAACATTTTTAAACTTTTTTTATTGAATATTATGAATTATGAAAGAAAGAGATGGTTTTGCAAGTTAAATTGAGATTTTTCAAATAATTTTAATAGTAAATTGAATATTTAAAAATCAAGTTTTGGTACTATATTTTCATTTTTGATTACATCAACGTCTCTATAGCCTTGTATCGAAATTTTGAAGATTACCAACCATCTTGGTTATAATATTCCGTCAACAATTCCAATTTTTATTATTTATATTAATTACTTTTAAAACACATCGTTGTTATTTTTAAATAAAATATTTAAGAAAAAAAATGTGTGCGTGTACTAGTGTACAGTGTACACACGTAAGAAGTGAAACTTCTTTATGACCTTATTTTTCAAAAAATAATTTACAATACGTCAATCACGCGTGGTAGGGATAAAAATAAGATGGCGCGTAACGGAAAAATGTCACGCGTAACGAAAAAATGTTACACTAAATTTTTTTCCAACTCCGATAAAGAAGTTTCACTTCAATAAAGCGTCTAAAAAGTAATTTTATCTAACTAGAATATTAGAAAAAATATTGAAGAAAAATCATAGACAAATAATAATCGCATAAAAAATGTCCCTTTTAATTCTAATACATAAAATAAAGATTTAGGAACAAATATATTAGCAAAGTAACATTAAATACAAAATTTTCACTTAACGAAGAAAACCATTTTAAATCATACCTTAGATTTATTTGTGCTCTTTTTCCTTAAAAACTAAAACTAAAATCAGTATCTAGAAACCTTTCAAACCCATGTAAAAATTCCTCCGCATTTATTTTACGTTTAAAAAAACACCATTTGTACTAAAAACAATGATATTATACACTTAAAGGTGTATAAGCTAAAAGCGTCGAAATGTGGCTAATTGGCCACAATTGACTACAGTTGTCTCTTTCGCTCACGATAGTTGAATCATGCCGTTTCACTTTGACGTCTAATCGTGTGTGCGTTAGTGTGCCGTTCTTGAAGATCGAATGTTGTTTAGGTAACCTATCCATAACTTTTTAGGGTTCCGTACCCAAAATGTAAAAATTTTGGTCCAGTAAAAAAATTACTGAGATTTCACTGTCCGTCTGCCTGTTCGTCCGTGATGGATGACAGGATGAACTGTGATAGACAATGAAATTATAGTATTTCTGTATAGTATTTCTGTTGCCGCTATACAAATAATAAATAATGAGGTTAAGTAACTATCGGAACGGTCATAAATTGGATGGGTTACTCATTTTTCTAGCTCTTTAGCTTATTTATACGGAATCCTTGCGAGTCCAACTCACACTTGACCGATTTATAATATCATTAAATCAATCTGTAACTTGTTTCTCAGACCCACTCTGCCAACCAGAGTCCATAGTATTTGTATCACTATAGCAATGATGGTGGTTCGTTTTCAATATTTCCTCTTTCACATTTTTCACTGGCTCATATTGAGAATCTGGTCCTAAACATTTAGCCTCTGTTTCGTTAGAATATACTATTTCTTGTCTCGTATCATCATCAGACAATAATGACTCTTCTGTGTTAGGAGATAGAGGCGATATTACTGGAGCTTGAAATTCTTTATCTTTAGGTGGGTTTTTAGGACTTCTCTTTGTCATTTTTAGAGGACTTATATGTGGCCGCATTTTAGGACTCCCTTCTATTCTGAGGCTCGAGTTTAAGTCTGACATTCGTCTATCTTCGAATCTGTCACTCATTCTTTCTCTGTCACTCATACGTTCTCTGTCACTCATTCTTTCTCTGTCACTCATGCGTTCTCTGTCACTCATGCGTTCTCTGTCACTCATTCTTTCTCTGTCACTCATGCGTTCTCTGTCACTCATTCTGACTCTATCTCTCGATTCAATCATTTCGCCAATCCGATCTCTAGAATCTATGCGATCCATTCTCTCCATTCTGGAAGCTTCGTTCATTCGTTCAATGCGAGATTCGTTCAATCTCGAGTCGTTCATGTCATTCATGTCGCTGATTCTATCGATTCTAGAATGTCTGCATTCGTTCATTCTATCGAATCTGGAGTCATTCAATCTGCCTTCGATTCTAGAGTCATTTAATCGTCCATCAATTCTAGAGTCATTCAATCTTGCATCACTCCTGTCGATTCTAGACTCATTCAACCTACCATCGCTTCTATCAATTCTTGAATCATTCAATCTTCCATCGCTACGGTCGATTCTAGAATCATTCAATCTGCCTTCGATTCTAGATTCATTCAACCTTCCATCGCTTCTTTCAATTCTAGAATCATTCAATCTACCATCGCTCCTATCGATTCTAGAATCATTCAACCTCCCATCAATTCTAGAATCATTTAACCGATCTCTAGAATCAATCCGTTCAATTCTATCCATTCTATCATTCCGTTCATTCATTCTCATCGAATTATTCAACTGTTCGATCTGTTGTTCCGTCAAACGTATCGAGTTGTTTATGTCCTGTCGCATTTTGTCCGTTTTTTTGTCTGTCTGTCTGGGTCTACGTTTGGAACCCACTTGGGGCTGTGGTCTTTGTTGTCGTGTTAATGTGAATGAGCCTGTATCGGATTCCGATGTTGATTCTGGATGATTCTCTATTGTACCGACTAATGCAGATACGTTGGGATTTATGCAGCAATCCGCCTGTAATTAATAAGAGATTTCTTAACATTAGAATTGTAAATAGAAAAATATTATTCACAGTGTATCATAAACATAATCTTATATATAAAAATGAATCGCAAAATGTGTTGGTAAGCGCATAACTCGAGAACGGCTGAACCGATTTCGATAATTCTTTTTTTATTATATTCCTTGAAGTACGAGGATGGTTTTTACGTAGAGAAAACGTAAATATGTACCACGGGCGAAGCCGGGGCGGACCGCTAGTTCTATATAAATACATATTACGGGTATAATTTTATCGAATCACTTTTCAAGGTAATTTCAACATAAGCTTATGTAGTAAATGTCAGTTTGTCTGTCTATTATGCTGTTTCACGCTACGTTTCATAAAAATTACTTAAAAAATAGATACAAATCTGTACTTTCATTTTAATATGTAACCACTAGATGATGGTTAAGCAAATTATGAAAAAAATATGATAAAGGTTAAATTGACCTAGTGCGAAGCATAAGATTTAAACGGCTAAATAATATAGAAATTATTAATTCTTAATACTCACATTGCAACAGCTAGATACATCTGCGAAATACACCTCAGATTCTGTGTTAGGGTTTCCTCCACGGTGACAGTCTTGCATTGAAGATCTAGGTATAAATTGATTGTATTATTAATATTATATAAAAAAAAAACAAAAGATTTTTTGCCAGTTTAAATGTATTGGTATTTTATGTATGTACATACTAACATTTGAAAATAAAAGAAAATTATACAAAGATGAGTATTAATTTATTTTAGACAATAAAATAGTATTAAGTTGAATGTTTTTCAAATGAGTAAATAAATTATATTATTAAATAAATTACATTATTTTTATTCTCCTATTATGGTCAAACAGGCATGCAAATTCAATAATTCAATAATTCAATAATTTTATTATCCAAAATAATATGATACATACAATATAAGAACCCTTGCTCCCACACTAGGATTCCCTGTGTCGTGGGAACAAGTTTCTTCCAGATGTGTAAAAATTTTGCAAAAAAAAAAAACAAATTTTTAATAATTATACAATATAAATTAAATAAATCTCACTCTTAAACATGCATGTGTATGTGTATATGTGTGTTTGTGCGTGGGTGTGTGTGTGGGTGCATGTGTGGGTGAGTGTGTGGGTGTGTGTGGGTGTGTGTGTGTGTGTGTGTGTGTGTGTGTGTGTGTGGGTGTGTGTGTGTGGGTGTGTGTGTAAGTAATTTAGATAGTGCTCTATACTTCCAGTTTCAAGATCTCTTCAGTCTGAGTATAATCAAGACCTTGCATCCATACTTTTAGGGACTTTTTTAGTTTACATCTAGTCATTTTAAAAATATTTAATTTATTGTTTATTTTAGTATATAAGTAAGGACCTAAGAAAGAGAAGAATTTATGAGCAAAAAATGTGTGAGTGGCTGGAGTTTGCCATATAAGACGTCTGCTTTCTGGATTTGTTAAAGAACTATTAGCTGTCTTATGAAATTTTAAAATGAGTGCCATTAAAAATAACTTCCGTACACTAAGAAAGCCGGTTTCTAGATACAGTTGCGTTGTTGAAAATCGAAAGTGCTTTTTATGCGCCACTTTAATTACTGCCCTTTGTGCCCTTTCCACCCTCAGTAGTATGCTTTTACAAGCTGCACCCCATGCACATATTCCATAACACAGAATAGACTGACACAGCGCTGTGTATATAATGCGTATCGTTTCTGTATCAGCCACATTTCTTAATAGTTTGAATATGTACATGAGTTTACGAACTCTGGAGCTTAAAGCATGTGATTGGCTCTTCCATGTTAGTTTCTTGTCAATTATGACACCGAGATATTTGATTTCATCTACTATTTGGAGGTTAGGGCAAATTATCAAAAACGATCTAGCCATTCCTAAGTTGTGAGTAATTTTTATAGTATTACCTGATTGGAGATTGTTTATCGTTTTGAAACGCTAAATTCTCTTTGCCTTGCTTCATGCACGATTCAGCGCTTTGATCTGAAACTGAAATAAATATTTGTTATTACATAATATATGAAAAATAAAGAAAAATAATTTAAATCTAAATTTGCATAAACATTACTTTTAAAAGGGAGGAAGAAAGTTAACATTAATGTTATGTATACATTAAAATATATATTACATGACTAATAGTATCGCTTCATTTAGTTTGAAGTTTGAAGCGTTTATGCTGGGGCCACACTAACGTCTAACGTCTAATGCCCTTTATCGCGATAATTATTCCGATCATTTTTAAGACGTTAAGTGGGTGGCTACACTTGAACGGTCAACGTGAATGCCGATTGTTGGCGATAAAAACGGCGTTAATTTTACTAAAATTCTAGCAAGATGGACGTAGTGTGACCGCTTCATTGCGTTTATTCTCGCGATAAAGCTATCACCTCGCCAAACGGCAATGTTAATGCCGTTGTTAAATAATACTGGCTACACCTAAAGTTAACGTCCATTATCGCGTTAATTAATGGCATTTCCCGTTAGTGTGGCCCCAGCACTAGCGTTTGAAGCGATACTATTGGTTATTTACAAACACATTCCTCGCTATACATCCTCGCACATTATTGGTGGAAAAGCATCCTAATAATCTTTATCTATTATCTTATAAAATACTAGCTGTGCTCCGCGGTTCCACCCGCAGTGCTCCGCTCCTGTTGGTCTTAGCGAGATGATATTATATAGCCTTCCCCGATAAATGGGCTATCTAACACCAAAATAATTTTTCAAATCGGACCAGTAGTTCCCGAGATTAGCGCGTTCAAACAAACAAACAAACTCTTCAGCCTTATAATATGTATAGTAATAGTGTAGATAATAAAAACGCTTACCTTTACTAGCACTTTTCTGATGTACACACTCCATATTTTCCTCCCCACATTCTCTATGCAAATTCCCCACACTTAGTCCCATACGTGGACAATTTCTATACGGAACCAAATGACCCCTTAAAGTATTAAACCTTTCTTGGTTAATTTCTTGAATTTCTTGCGGGTATAAATGTATTTCTTGACTCATGTGCGCGAATTCTGGGTTTAGTCTCATCAATTCTGGGTTTAGACGTAATAGTTCTGGGTTGCGTAATAGTTCTGGGTTGCGTAATAGTTCTGGGTTACGTAATAGTTCTGGGTTGGTTCTCAATAGTTCTGGGTTATTTCTTAACAATTCCGGGTTGGTTCTTAATAGTTCTTGATTACGTAATAGTTCTTGATTACGTAGTAGTTCTGCATTGCGTAATAATTCTGGATTAGTTCTTATCAATTCCGGATTATTTCTCAACAGTTCTGCACTGCGTAATAATTCCGGATTGGTTCTTAATAGTTCTGGATTGCGTAATAGTTCTGGGTTACGTAATAGTTCTGTGTTACGTAATAGTTCTGTGTTACGTAATAGTTCTGGGTTACGTAACAATTCTGGATTGGTTCTCAACAATTCCGGGTTCATCCTAACTATTTCCGGGTTCAATCGAACTATATCCTGGTGTAAATACGAATTTCTTGTACACGTGTGTGTTTGTGCGTTGTGTTCGTTTGTTCTGTGTACATCGATGTGGTGAAGGAGTGTGGTGGTCGCTGGGTCTTGGTGTAAATGGTGTCTGGAATTTAATTAAATTGGATTAAAGTAAAAAGTTGAGAATGACTTCAATTTATATATAGATAGATTACTCTTTATTGCACACACAAATTAACATAAAACACAGATAGATAGACAAACAGAGACAGATTTATCTGAAAAACCGGTTGTTCGTTATTGCTATGATAATCTTATGGCATACACAAAATCATTTTTAAACTATTTTCCTACTATACATATAACTGACAAAATATATTGTGAAAGATATATCAAGTATACTCCAAATTCGACAGCTGTTGACTTGTTAGAAAAAGTGTGATTTAATTATTTAAGAAACATATTTTCTAATTTCATTATTAAACATAATATATAAAAATAATAAACGACACATTTAGAATTTTCTTATATTATACTGTCACATATGTAAAAATTTAACTCAATAATAAATATAAAACTTACCGACTACCACTCCTGCCTTGCGGGCTATACGGGGGCGGTGGTCCCCAAACCCCAGTTTGATTATCCAAACTGGACCCCTCGAACCCTTCCAACCCTTGCAACCCTTGCAACCCCGAAGTCTGCGGGTAATTCCCGCTTTGCCCGAACTGCTCGAAGGTTGGGTATTGTGTTTGCGGTTGGTCAGTGTCGCAGAAACCGTAAGCACTGTCGCCTGATTGCGGGACGCCTTCCATGCGACAGCGGGAACTGGGTAAAGTGGGTTTTATTTAAAAATATATAAAAATAATTTAGATTTTATTATTAAAAAATGAATAGAAGAAGCTATTGAACCATTTGTTTCATAGGTAGACTTTTATTCACTTTTAAAATTTATTTTTGTTACAAAAATTAGGACCGGTTTGTAATTTATTTATATAATTTTAAACGAGTAAAAGTTCCCATATATATTCATCAAAAATTATTTATAAATTTTTATAACAAATGATTTGCAAAAAATCATAGTGTTTTCAATAAAAGTACCACCGGCATAATTTATAATATCTACAGTTGAAAATAAATTCAACAACTCACTTTTGACTATTCCCTCTCGGCCAAGGGAACCAACTCCATGGCGATGTCTTTCTTCCAGAGCCAGGATTCGGAGAATATAAGTTACCTATACGACCTGCAATTTTAAATTATATTTTTGATAAAGTATCCATAATTTATGTACATATTTTAGTAAAACACTTTTCATCGATTTTTTTTTAAGTTACACACGACAAGACGTTTTATTATTTTTTTATGTGTATTTGCGTATAATATGTGAAAAGTGTAAATAATATATACTTACAAAAAACACAATTATGAGAGAAATCACAATTTTTACTTAATTTATTGCTTCGACTCAACAATAAAATATGTAATATTATGTATATCGTATTTTTTGTGTTTGTGTGCTTTTGTCTATATGTGTATGTACGAATGCGTGTATGATGTGAATGTGTGCATATGTGCGTAAACGTGTGTGTGTGTTTTCCAAAAAAAATTGTGTTTAAAAAAAACCTTACCAGGCGCCCAGAATCTATGTTGTAAACTAAAATCCCAAGCCGGTTGTGTTGTATGACATTGAGCGCAGCAGCTGCAGTTATTCTGCAAATATAATAAAGAAATATTATTACAATTTACAGATTTATATAAACAGTAAAATCTATAAAAAAATGCTTTTTTTTTCTGTTTCTTTTACAATTGTACTATAAACTACTTTTTAAAAGTTATTGGTTATGATTGCCGTATTTTTAATTTAGAGGCTAAACGACATTCAGAAAAAATCCATTCTTATCTATTTTATGAATTTACATATTTTTTATTACTTAACATAAATAATATTTATTTAATAACAAGCTGTGCCGCATAGCTCCGCTCCTGTTGGTCTTAGCGTGATGGTATATAGCCTATAGCCTTCCTCGATAAATGGGCTATCTAACACCGAAAGAATTTTTTAAATCGGACCAGTAGTTCCTGAAATTAACACGTTCAAACAAACAAACTCTTCAGCTCTATAATCTATACTAATATTATAAAGCTGAAGAGTTTGTTTGTTTGTTTGTTTGAACGCACTAATCTCGGGAACTACTGGTCCGATTTGAAAAATTCTTTCGGTGTTAGATAGCCCATTTATCGAGGAAGGTTATAGGCTATATTTCATCACGCTACGGCCAACAGGAGTGGAGCCACGGGGGTGAAGCCGCGCGGAGCAGCTAGTATAAGTATAGATGTACCTGTACAGGTCTTCCAGTAGTAGCAGCAGCTTGTCCAGCCGGAGGTCGGTACAGCGAGCGACAACGCAGTTCTAACTGCTCCCAGTACATTTTCTTACGTTCGTGGCTGTGAGGGTAGATAAAAAATTATTTGTTGTTATTTCTTCACGTTAATAAGTATAAGAAGTACAAATTTATATAATATTTCCAAAGATATTGAATGATGAAAGCGTAGTCAAAATGTTTGGATAAATAAAAAGGGCGAAATAAAAAGTTAAAAGATGATAAGTACATACAATATTATCACACATGAAATTTAGTCAGTAATTCTAATTACAATAAACTAAACATTTGTCCAAAATATCAGAAAAATTTAAATACGATGGTGATGTGTGAAAGTTGAAAGGTTGAAACTATGGAAGCTATATTTTGGAAACTAAAGAAAACAAGACAGCAAAAAAAAAATTCAAACGACGCCACGAGCATAATATAGCCATCGGTGAAAATCAGTAAAATTAAAAACCACAACACGATAACCCAAATCCATTGAACTCTATCCAATTTTCTATTTACGTCATATACAACCTTGACTGAAACCTAATTTCTACGGTAGCATTGTTGCCATAGCAACGGCAACGTCATTTTATTCACACCAAAATCCTCCTTAATTCTTACCGAATAAATACCATTATCCCTCAAAAGAACCACACACGTCAAACGCCAAAAACATTCAAGACGCGTCAATACAACTCTATTTACAAGAATTTTATAACCATTTACTAAAAATCATGTCGCAAATACAAACGCACCATCGCAGTAGTATAAGCCAACATTCGCGATCCGTGTGTCAATTTCTAAACGATACGGACGAATTGTCCGATTCAGAACTTGTGAAACTAGTAAACGATCTAAAACAACAGATACGAGTACTAAATTTAGAAAACGAGATCTTCGAACGAACTATTATGAGGCTAGAACCAGCTTTAATGCATGGAATACAACAGGCTTTGGAATTTGCTGCGAAAATGCAAAGTGGGTCATCTCTAAACGTAAGCAGTTTCATCAAATCGTCTTCTAAATTAGGTATGGAATCAGTAACTAGCCCTTCTAGAATGTTAACAAGCCCTTCCAAAGTTTCCGCACGACGTGTGGAATCTTCCGCCAAATTTAGCGGAACAGTTATCTTTGGAAGCGGCCCGAGAATAAACGTCCTTGAGCGACATGAATTAGTCGGTGTAGAAATGGAGATTCTAGTCAATAACTTACAAAAGGCAAGGAACAGAGCGGACAAACAGCACGCTCTATTAAAAGCACAGTTGGAAGAAATTGGTATTCGAGAGGTGGAAATTAAAAAAGCAAGTGAAATGTTCGAACATGAAGTAATAGTTGAGGGTTGGGATAAAATAGCTCAAAGGATCCCCGCTGAAATATGGATCAGATTCATGACAGAATGGGTTAAAATAGTCGACGGACAGATTGGTAAATTGCGTTTACGTACTAGTACACTAAACACGCAGTATAGCAAACTGAAGGGACAGATAAAAATTAAAGCCGAATTAAGCGAAAGCCTACGCCCTGTCGACTTTGATAAACTCAAAATAGAGAACGACGAATGCGAAGACATTATAGACATGAAATTACAACAGCTAGCTGAATTAAAGAAAATGACGGGCGACGCGAATTTAAACCTAACAGTGCATAAAAAATCAATGATGGAGCAAAATAGTTATTTGACAAACGTAATAAAAACGATTAAATTGAAGCAGAAACAGACGAAAGAACTTGACAAAGAAAGAGATGTTATTCAAGTTCAAGCGGATAGTTTAGCTCAAAGGTTGGACGATGTTAAGAAAGTCAGACTCGCTTATGAGGTACCAGATATCATGGATTATGTAAATATTAAGTCTGAAGTCACTGATTTGAAACATAGTATAAAATTATTGGAAAACAGAGTACATATACAACAGATTGCGTTAACGTCTTTAACTAGGAAATTGAATATGATGTTTATGTGTTAAATGGTGTATTTAAATTATTTATTAAAATCTATTTGTTGTTACTTTTGTTTTTATTTAAAAAAGCCTCACTTTCACACACATTGTAAATAGTATAGTTTCATTATAGGTCTCTTCATATACTGTATATTTTAGCAATTGATTTTTTTAAGTTTAAAAGTATACCTATATTAGCAAGCTATAGAGCGCGTGTCACTTCTATGTTCATATAAGCTTATATTGGCACATGCACCTCTCTTCCTTGACATACACAATCAGTATAAAAAACATCGACGAGAAATATTTTGTTTGTTATTGTACAAAAATGGTATCTCTCCCTCTCCTCTCCTCTCTCTGCTCTCCTCTCAATCTCCTCTCCATCTCCTCTCCATCTCCTCTCTGCTCTCCTCACCCTCTCTCCTCGCCCTCTCCCTCTCTCCTCACCCTCTCCCTCACCCTCTCTCCTCGCCCTCTCCCTCACCCTCTCCCTCTCTCCTCGCCCTCTCCCTCACCCTCTCTCCTCGCCCTCTCCCTCACCCTCTCTCCTCGCCCTCACCCTCTCCCTCACCCTCTCTCCTCGCCCTCTCCCTCACCCTCTCTCCTCGCCCTCTCCCTCTCCCTCTCCCACACCCTCTCCCTCACCCTCTCTCCTCGCCCTCTCCCTCACCCTCTCCCTCTCTCCTCGCCCTCTCCCTCTCCCTCTCTCCTCGCCCTCTCCCTCACCCTCTCTCCTCGCCCTCTCCCTCACCCTCTCTCCTCGCCCTCTCCCTCACCCTCTCTCCTCGCCCTCTCCCTCACCCTCTCTCCTCGCCCTCTCCCTCTCTCCTCGCCCTCTCCCTCTCACCTCGCCCTCTCCCTCACCCTCTCTCCTCTCCCTCTCCCTCTCTCCTCGCCCTCTCCCTCTCCCTCTCTCCTCGCCCTCTCCCTCCTCTCCATCTCTCCTCTCCCTCTCTCCTCTCCCTCTCTGCTCTCCCTCACTCACACTCACTCACCTCAGCAGCTGATACGCGAGCATGCAACTAAATATGCACACGAGAACAGCGGTCACAGATAACGCGAAGACCCCCCGCAGGCACCAGTATAGAGCGCCGTGTACTACTGCGCAGTCGGTTACGCCTTCGAATACGCAACGGACACCTATAATTATATAAATAAAAATAAACACATGATATTATTGTATTCACAGATCCTTGATAGGTGTAAAAAGTTTGAATAAGGTTTGAATTAAATCTGTCCATTTAAAGTGCATCGGAATAAAATGTATCGGATACATACAATCATGTCGGTTACGTACAAACATACAGGTGAAGCTTATACAAGTGTATTAATAAAAATTAAAAAAAAAAACAACAAAAAATATTGATTTTTGACAAGGCATAATTTGTTTGCGTCTATGTATGAGGTTAAGATTAATCATCATCAGTCAGTCATCAGTTCAAGTTCGAGCTTAAGTTTGTATTTATGTATGAACTTAAGTTTGAGTTTAAATTTGAGTTTGAGTTTAAGTTAACGTTTAATAATACATACCATCATCATCAATACCCGCTTGCTGTGCTTCAGGCGATATCGAGAAACAGGAACACGTGCGCGTGAGTCGAGTGTACTCACAATACTTGAGAGTTTGGAGCCTGTTATAAATAAATAAATCATTTAATTGCATAAAATCAAGAGGCGGGAACGATTTTTTCTATTCTTTATAAATTCATATTTATAAAGCATTTGAATGCCATAAAACTAAAACTAAATTCTGCATAAAATCATTAAAAGCCACCCCAGTCCCTAAATAGTAAAGACTGTTATTCAGGAGTGTGTGCCTTCCATTTACAATTATTAGTGCAATCACAATAATATCAATTTAAAAATGTTGTAACGTGTTTTAGTACTAGATGGCGCTGTTATTAAAATTTAGTTTTAGAGCTAAATTTCGAGCAAAATAAGGAAATTTTAATTTTAGATAGCACCTACTTAATTCTTTATTTTAAATTAATATAAACATAGATTGAAGGCAAATATAATAATATAAACAAATGACAAAATTTACATTATTGGATCATTGGATAAATTACTATTATTGTATTATGTAATTGCATTCACATAAATAAACGAACAATTAATACTTATAGTGTCAGTTTATTAGTATGTTTTTCTCGAAACTACTGAAACGATTTTGAAGACTTTTTCTCAAGTATAATAATTTCAGCTAGGTACTTTAACTACATTTATGACTTTAACTTCGCTTTTTTATACTTATCCGTTTATTGAGGAGTATATTATAGGATTTTATAAAGTTAATTCTCATATTACATCACAATAAAATGCTTCAAAAATATATATTCCTAATTACTAAAAAAATTATTCCTAATAACTAAAACTAAAAAATACTAACTTATTCATATGTATAACCGTCGTTGTTATAGTAACTAACACACAAGTGAGCGCGCACACGAGACAGCAAGCGCCGACCACTTTGATCTGGAATAGAAAAATGTGTTTTATGTGTATGGGAGTAACGTTTATTTTGGTTTGGCATTTTTCTTTATCAGAGTAAGGGAGAATAACGTTTATTCTAGTTTGCCAATTTGGTGACGGATTGTACATTGAATAATGTTTTTTATCAGTATTGGTGTAAAGGTGTATCCTTTAACTGGTTATAAAAATGTTTAAGAAGTCACCAAAAAGATTCACTTTTTACTTTAATATCGACAAAATATTAAATTATAGTGTCTTGTTAATTGATATAATATGTATAGTCTGCATATTAGTCATTGCAATGAGGCAATTTTTTTACACAAAAAAACAAAATGAAAGGTGAAAATTTTCATTGTAATTTTATTGAACAAAAGCATGCATGAACTTACGCTTATAGTTAGGCTTTTTTGTTTCATTTATCTACAAAACTAACAGAGTTTCATTCAAACTATCCGCCTCCAAAAATTTTCGAAAATTCTTAAGTATACATAATATTTAAGACTACACTTTAAAAGTACATTTTTTAAATACATTTACTTTGAGCTATCTTTTGTAAGTCATAAAATCTGTTTTACGGTTTCATATTTTACATTTTTTGTATACCATGCTATTTTATTTATTCATGCTAAAATTCCGATAAATCATGCCAATAAATGTGAATCGAACATACTTTTCTTACCATATAGCTGTACCGATTTCTTCTGCGGGCCAGACTCATAATGCAGACGCCTGTTAGCACCAACTGCGGACAAAATATATTTATTAGTAGTGTACACTTTATCATATTATATATAAATATGTACATGAAAAAATACAGCGAATTTACGTGAGAGAAGATTTTTTAACTGTGTTATTTTTTGCTACTTTAGGCGAGGTTCGAAGGCACCATCATTTTTGCAATTTTTTGCATGTACTTATGAAAAGCATTTTTTTATCACAAAATCACACTTATATTCATTATGTGATATGTGATATTGCCTGTAGCAAAAGCATTATTTTATTCATATATTTTTGGTATAGTTTGTATGGGAACCATTTTTTTACCTTTTTCATTAAAAACCATGTATACCATTTTCATAATTAAGCATGTTTCAAGAGCATTTTTGGAGATTTTTTTGCGAATTTTTCCCACTTTTTTCGTTTTTTCCCCTTTCCCTATTAATCTTACCATAGCAGCGGGCACAGCAGCGGGGACAGTCTCCAAATGATGCGGCGAGGCTGTATACGCCCGCAGCAGTATATGCTGTGCCGCTAGCAGTCCGCCGAGCGCAGCTGCTAGGGCCCCGCAGCCACAACACCACCAGGCGTATTTCTTGCGACGGCATGGCGTGTCTGTGCAACCGACTGGCGCTGGAAGCGAGGATATATGGATAAATGTATTGATAAAATATAATATATGGTTATAAAATAATCACAGGGAAGATTAGATTGAACCAAAATTAATTATATGTAGGTGTACTAGTAAATATTTTTTTCTTTTACAATAAATGATTATTATTGTTCCTTACAGGATATGCGGTCATATGTCAATGTAATCAAAAAATAAGTAAACCTAACATATCACTGGCGATATTTCTAAGAACAGATATAAAACTTGTTGTAAAGCCTTATAATTTTCACGAAATAAATGGGCTGATATGTTTGAAGTATACAGGGTGTCCCACTTTCGGTATACTAAGCGCAAAGGGACTTGTAGTTTTGCATACGCTGAGTACGTAAAAAATAATTATAAAATTCCAGACGCATTTTTTTTTAAATAGAGGAATTCTTAAAATTCCATGTGTACACCCCCAGGCCCCAACAAGCAAACCGCCCAACTTTGCCACCCGCATGTGAGCTATCGTTTAAGATTATGTTTTCATAGACAAAATACTCACTTTAGCGAAGCGGTATAAGCCGGCTGCGCGAAGCTAGAGACGAATACATGGATTTTAAGGAAAAATTTTGCAAAAAATTTTTCGCGTAATTTTGTTATTTAAGTATTTTTTATGTGATCAGTGTATGCAAAACTACAAGTCCCTTCGCGCTTAGTATACCGAAAGTGGGACACCCTGTATAGGTCCAAAATAATATTTTTTTCTTGTAATTTATAATTTATATTTTTGTTGTTTACCAAAATACGGTGGAGGCGGCACATAATGTTGAGCTACGTCAGCGGCGATAGTTGACTGTGGTGTTGACACTTGATATTGTAACACTTGCATTATACGACAAGTTTCCATAACACACACATGTACACAAAAACACTAATACACACACAACATGAATAAATATCGATTGTCAAAAGTTCCGATTCAAATCTGAGAACCAATTCGAAACGCGCGCCATTTTCGGAAAATCGATATTACACGCAAACACTACGCTTGGCACATACTGCTTATAAAAAAACAATTCCGTAATTAAATGAACTGGCTGTTTATAAAATTGACAATTGATAATCCGAAAAAAAAGAACGTCAATTTTTTTTTCTAATATCACTTTTTTAAACGTATAGGGCGCAATTCCAATTGGAGTATGCTTTTAAAAAAATGACAGTCTAATTTCCGAACACTGCTTTATAATTTAGTATTTGTTTTCGTAATTAACATATTATTTACTATTTAGCACTGGAGACGCGACTAGGTTATGTAGAGTACAACAATGGGACTGCTTCGCGCAGGCGCAGTACGCCATTACAGCAGGTAAAAAGGGATTACGTTGACATAAAACCTTAGCCATAGACTAAAAAAAACAGGTAAATAGTATTGTTACAGTAACATTCTTACTTTTGAAAGCCTGATAAAGGTTTGTGGGAATTTTGGACACCTGTTCCGAATGTATGTGAATTTTTATTTTGCGTAAATCAGTGTGACATCTTTTTACAAATGGAGCAAACGGAAGGCATAAATTTGTGATTTTTGTTAGCATTTTCAATGTTACAGATAAATGTCACTGAATAGACATTTTACATAAAGGCTAGTGATGCAGATTGTTAAGCGATTTATTGTTATTTTTTCAATTGTTATTTTTAAATTTATTATTAAGCTTTATTCGTATTCATAAAAAATACTATTCATAAGAACCTATGTTTAAGTAGGCGGGGGGCTTCTATTATAGTAAATTTTTCATATTATGGATATTATAAATATAGATGATATATTATGAACTCATCAATATTAGTACTTCGTGAATTAGTCAGCATCTTGCCGGTTGACTTACTCACTATTAAATCAGTTATGTAGTCGCCAACACACTAACTAAATGACCACTAATGCTCCTTAAAGCTATTGTTAACCTCACTCACAATTACCTCATAAAATTACTAACTCACTATTATGTCTTCAGTAAGTCGACAAGACGCTGGCTAACTTAACTCAATATTATCTGTAAACCTACTAACTAACAAACTCAGTATGTATTACGTCTCTGGCAAGCGTACTATTTAAACTAACGATCAAACTCACCATTATACCTCCCGTTGATCGCTAAATTTCGAAAGTGGCTACAGTTAATCGCCAACTAACATACTAACTAAGTGCCTGACTAACTAACTAACCTACTATCCTACTAACCTACCAACAAACTCACCATTATGTCGTCTGTTGGTCGCCAACACACTAGCCGGCGGGCGCGGGGGCAGCGCGGGCGGCGTGTCCGTCTTGGCGGGCGGCGGGGGGCCCGGCTCGTCCGCGCATGCGTATTGTGCAGCTGGCTTGCATGTGCATGCCACTTGATACTATAAAGGACAGTTTATAAAATGACGTTAGTTTTGGTTTAGCTACGACATTAAAATGTAAAATTCATAATCTCGTCCGTGCATGCGTATACTGCGCGGTCGGGTACATGTGCATTGTGCATGCCACTTGGTACTATAAAGGACAGTTTATAAAATATTATTAGTTTATAATTATTTTACAGACAATACTATAAAATGGACGTTAATTTTGTGGAAGCTACGACATATCTCGTCCGCGCATGCGTACTGCGCGGCCGGCTTGCATTATTGCATATGCATGCCACTTGGTACTATAGTGGAAATGAGATGAAATGACGTTAATTTTGGTTTAGCTACGACTTGAAATACAAGATATAATTACTTCTACACTTTTCAATAGTTTTAATTTTTAAAGCTATTGTAATGTTTGTATAATGAATGAATACCTATTAGAAATATTGTCATAAAGAGATATTTTTAACTTCAATAACCACAAAGCAGTTCACATTATTTAAATATTCGTAATTATCTCAAAACCTGGCGGTGTAAGTCCGTATAATATATGCATTGTATTTTGAATTTTTCTTAGTAGAAGTAGTAAATATAAAGCAATAAAATTAACAATGCTAATAGTAGTTTCGGAGAAATTAGCGGACAAACATAAACATCTTCAAATAATAAGAACTAATAAAAGTTTAATTTCACAATAACAATTTAAGATACACAAAATAAAAGCATCGAAATGAGTACAAAGGAAAGCGGTAGATATAAACAAGCGGCTTATCACTAAATAGCAATATCTTCCAGGCTACCTAAGGATTTAGAAATCTCTAGGAAATAAATATAGCAAGTGGAGTAAATACTACTAAATACAACGTAATATGTATATATATGCATAATCTCCTTTCCTTTTTTTTAAATGTAGATGTTTATAAAAGGTTTATAAATACATTGATTACATCGATATGAAATTTAGAAAAATATTAGAACAGTCTTCACTCGGATTGAGTGCAATCAAAATCAATACAGAATTTTCTAGATTTTTGAGAATACACAAAGCAGTCTATCATCTTAATCTATTCATATACATATTAAAAAGTTGTTTCAATCTCAGTTCGAATTGAAAAAATATTTTTGTACAGCAGACAAACTTACGTCTTTGTGAACTCATCTGCCAACACATAATTGATACAATTTATTACCTAATATTAAATACCATTAATTAACTTTTCATAAAATAAATACTACCTTATGCAAATCGGAAGTAACCGACGCTCCCGTATCGCACTCGGGACACGCTTCCGGCGCTGGCGAGCTGCGGGATGACGTCACTTCCGCCATCGTGGATGCTGAAAGATTTTCAATTGTAGATAAATAACTTTGTCTATGGCTGTTTGTAGTAAATTCGTTGATATTGGTTTGGATGTGAAAATGATAATTGTTTTCGTACCTATATCTGTCGCCGTAATTACCATTACAATCGGTATTACTCGAAAAAAAATCCTTATCGGAATATTTAAAGTTGCGTGGGGCTGCTGTGGGTTTCCAAATTCCATCCCTTTTGGGTTTCTGTCACTATGCCTTTATTTCAATTAAGGATTTGTCTTTCAATTATACAGGGTGTCCCACTGTTGGTATACTAAGCTCAAAGGAGGTTATAATTTTGCATACGCTGAGTACGTAAAAAATACTAATAAAATTCCAGACGCATTTTTTTTCCAAATAGATGAATACTTAAAACTCTATGTGTACACCCATAACAAGCAACCCGCCCAACTTTGCCACCAGCACGTGAGCTATCGTTTAAGATTATGTTTTCATAGACAAAATGCTCACATTAGAGAAGCGGTATATGCCGGCTGCGCGAAGATAGAGAAGAAAACATGGATTTTCAGGAAAAATTTAGTAAAAAAATTTTTGCGTAATTTTGTTGTTTAAGTATTTTTTACGTGATCAGTGTATGCAAAACTACTAGACCCTTCGCGCTTAGTATACCAATAGTGTGACACCCTGTATACATATGGGTAAAAAGTAAATATAAACAAGTATAATATAGAATTTTGCTGATTTGTTGTTATGAATTATTTTGTGTAGGTACATAGTAAGTTACATACAAGGTACATACAAGGTAAATAGTAACATTAAAAAAAATATGCATATCAATAATAATTAATTGACGAATTATAATGTGATATCACAGTACTATTATTATACCACACACACATGACACAATACTGTGATATCACATAATAAAATATGCCTTAGAACTTACTATATACCTACACAAAATAATTCATATCCACAAACCGGCAAAATTCTTATACATATTTGCAGTCAATAAACCCTTTAATTATTCCAAGGGTTGCTAGGGACAAAGACCCTCGTATCGCATAGTTCAATTATACTAGAGCAATTAGTTTTTTAAACGATGGGGGAGTTTGTTAACATTTATATTTTATACCTAGACGTCTAGTGACTAGGGAGTAGGGACATATGAGAAGGTAAGAACTAAGAAGATAAAATAGGCGATGAAAGTACTGACTTTGTACCTTGAAAATTTATTTTAACCATGCAGGCGTAGCTGCGGACAATATCTTGTTAGAAAATTGGAATACAACCCAATGATTCAACTTTTTTTATTTTTTTTATTTGTTCTTTAAAATAACAATGAAAACATTATTCATTTTAAAAATATAAATTATATTATTTTAATCAATACATATCTCACTATGGAATAGATGGAAACTTAGGATGGAAAATATAAAATTTTATATCTAGAATAGAAAAAATTCGATCACGAGGCGGGACTTGAACCCGCATCCTTTCACGCCAATCCGGGGCGAGATGTGAAAGATGAAAATATTTATGTACATACATATTTGCATTATGAGATAATTCAGTTCTTAAATCAAACAAGACGAGTACCTATGTGTTGAAAATGTGCATTTTACAAAACGACTTTCGCATTGCAGCATATAAGTAAACCATACTATAATGAAGCCAGGGTCGAAATAACCTTAACTGCATAAAAATCCACAATCCAAAGCTACAGTAGAACATAAGCACACATAGAAATTTTATCGTAATAATGCTAGTACATAAGTCAATCGTACACCATAAACCTTGCCATAAACACACGGTCAGTGCCCGTAAGTTGTATGTCAACTTGATCCGACATCTATAATTGTTTTTGTGATTACGTCATCGCTGTAATATCGTTAATTAGTGATTGATTGAGGCAGGTGTAATACAGGAATGCTTTAATGCGATATTTTTAAGCTTGCTTTTTTTCCAAACTTACGTAATCGTTTATTCGATATGTTTACTATATGCTGGTTTTTTTAGTAACCACCTAAGTTCTTCCACAAAGAAAATTTATCAATAAAATATACTTATAATATGTAAGTAATATGAAATACTAGCTTTCCGCCCGCAGCTTCGCCCGTTTTTTCAAAGAAAAACCGTTGACGTTCCTGTGTGTGTATGTTCGGTTCCTAGTGTTAATCTAGGTAACCTGAATGTGTGTGCCAAATTTCATGAAAATTGGTTCAGCAGTTTTCGCGTGAAGGGGTAACAAACATACCAACTTTCGCATTTATAATATTACTAGGACATCTGGGCCATACCCCACTACGCAATTGACTTAACCTTCTTTCTCGATCACGGTTAAAAGGGTAACGACCCTCAAAATTTCATGAATGAAATTCATACAAAAATGGACAAAACACGGCAGATGTAGCCACCCAGATGGCCGGAAGAGTGTGTTAGCATGCCTTAGGTATGCTATAGTTTTATTAACCTCGTGGGTTCAGTACATGAACTCAAATTCAAACATTTATCTATAACTACTTCTATACCATTTCTATACTAATATTACTAAGCTGAAGAGTTTGTTTCTTTGTTTGAACGCGCTAATCTCAGGAACTACTGGTCCGATTTGAAAAAATCTTTGCCCATATATCAAGGAAGGCTACAGGCAGAGGCTATATATATCATCACGCTTAGACCTACAGGTTCGGAGCCACGCAGATGAAAATGCGGCACGCACCTAGTTTATTCAATAAGACTTCTTCTAGAAGCACTTTTGAATCGTCGTAACCACATATTAACATATAATGTAATACTAAAGGTCATATGATAGTTTTGCCATTTACCACCGATTCAAAAAGCAGTTTCAACGTAGAAGAACCGGCAAGAAACTCCGTAGTTGCTCCTTGCTAAGTGTAGCTACAAATAATTGAATCTGTGCGTTCAAAGCATACATACATACAAACATTGAAACATACAGGTAAAGCTTATAAAAGCTTGTTAATTAAATATGTAATTACATTACACATAAAGCCAATTAAAAGTATAGTTCAGAAAGCATAAAAATTTGCAACTTACACTAAATATTGACATAGTAAATTAAGTTTATACTTTAGGTATAGTATATAAAGTATAAGCTATGATATATTTGTCCTCATTCTTAAAACTTTAGTCTACGATTGTTGATTTACGGTTCTACATTCCACATACATAGAAAATCTAATTTACAATAAATTAATAGAATTCAATGTATCTACCAATATGTATGTTTAGGGGTCTTTATTTATTTGCAGATTTAGTAGGTATTTTATTGTGTTAGATTTTGCGCGAATATCCGGGCTGTTACCGCAATAATTAAGGCATTAAATTACCGTCTAAATTACTGCATGAACTGGTGTGGTTACACTAGAGTTTACCTAGATATGCCGGTAATTATTGGCATTTTTTGGCATTTATCTTTATATTATTTATCCTTCTGTAAAAGAAATCATGAATAAATCGTTAATTTCATAAATATAATGAAAAATAGCAATTGTTATTGCACGCCTGTCTACCCTCGAACTAGCGCAGCGTTAGCTAGTATTATGCTCGAACCTGTGACTTTTCAATTGAAGCCACTGAGTTATTACTTCTCATACAAATAACAAAAAAGCTTCAAAAGAATTTATTTAAGTACTACGGAAAAAACTCTTTTCAAACCACCTGCAAGTCTACCAAAAAGCCACATACCTACCTGTTTCACCTTCTACGCGCAGTATTTATAAAAAAACATACCCACGAATTGAAAGTAACACAATTGAAAACTATCAGATAATAAGTCAGCCATCTTTTGATATCTTTTGTGATATTGCAAAAAGTTCACATGTTATACCCATTGTATATTTACTTACCTGCTCCGTTCCATGTCTTAAAGCAGTATTATATCCAGTGTGGAAAAGAGACAGCGCTATATATAGGTAGTATAGCGCCATCACTTTCCCATACTGGAAATAACACTGCTATAAGACATCATGGTACCGAACTTTGGTACATATATTCTGGTCGCTATTGTCCGTTTAGAAAGTTGATGACGTAATACATTATATTAGGTTATGGAGTCAAGGTGATATTATAAAGAGCATCGATATTGGTTATCTGTAGTCTAAATACAATATTTTAATAGGCAAAGCAAGGTTGATTAACAATGCTTTCGTGGGAATGAAAATATAGATCTGTTTCACTGATCTTAAAGAATTATTATACCTACTACAATTATTATACTATTATAGTCCATTCGAATGTTGATATGAGTGGTTTCTTTTCAAAATAGACTTGGAAAAGTAGGTTTATCATGTTATGCACAGAAGGCTGAAGGCAAAAGGTCAAGTAATGAATTGTTTCTGCATACCGAAAGTTCCAATTCTATCCTTCAGTTTCGAATACATCTAGTTACTATTGTATAGATTTTTTATCATCGAACTAGGAATCTTAAGTCGGTAAAAGCTTTATTGTAAGCACGAAAAGGCTTCTCACAATGATTTCGTATGACCCATGAGTCCATGATAGGTAGGTACATATCTGTGCAAAACACGAAATTTGGCATTTACAAAAACCAACAATATTTGTATTGAACTTCAAAATCTCAGGGATGAGATAATTTCAACTACATACCTATACAGTATTTTAGGCTTTAGCAATAACCAACATTAAGTATGGGCTGTGATTATAGTTCTCTTAAAAACAAATCTATTGTGTTTAGTTGTGTTAATTATTATTTTAAAGTGAAACTTTTATTACATCGTCTCAAACTTTTTGGTCTGTGTAGAGCATGTCGCGTGTATCGCGGGCCGCGGCTGCCGAGTAGGTATACCTACTCGGCAGCCGACCGACACGCGACATGCGCTACGCTACACAAAGCAGTGTTCGGAAGTGGTTTCATAAAACCACACAACATTTTTTATTGTTTGAGTTAGACATATAAAATCATTTTGTAAGGAATAAAACTTTCTACGTTGATTAAAAATCCCTAGAGTACCTATATTGACAATAACTAACATGTTTAATTTTGGCAAAACACACAACACTAGGTACTTCTAGTACAGACTTAGGCCAAATCGTGACTTGAACTGTGACCTAACTAAATTACACAACGCTTGGCTTTCTAGAAATTGTACCTAGTCTTTTGTCCATCTAGACTTTTAATCGAGTTTAGGTACATAATAAGGATTCAGTTATTTAATTTAAATTTAAAAAATAAAAAATGTACATTCTGAAGTCAATTTTTTTTGTCCGTACGTTTCATCAAAAGAAAAAGTAAATTTAGTTCTTGGTCACGGCATCACGCGTGAACGGGTGGACCGATTTCGATAATTCTTTTTTTATTATATTCCTTGAAGTACGAGGATGGTTCTTATGGAGAGAAAACGTAAATATACCACGGGCGAAGCCGGGGCGGACCACTAGTAATTTATAAAAGTGTAATCTTTGTACGATTAACTCAATCCTACATGCATGATTCAATAAATTAAAGTTAATTCAAGCCAAATTTCATAAATTTATCGTAAACTACCGTCTGTACAAATTTCAACTAAAAGAGACCTTAAAACCGAGCAAAACCGGGACGAAGTAGTTGTTAATTATCACCATAGATATTAAAATAACGTGACTTCATTCACAGATACGTCCATTTTATATAAATGGCGAATTTCAACAATAGTGATAATTTTCGTTACGTTCTCATGTCGGAGGTCAGAGAAAGTAAAAACTGAACCATTAATTTGAGCTTTCTTATTGTTTTAAACACGCCTATTATAATAATACTAGCTGTACCGCGCGGTTTTACCCGCATTGCACCGCTCTTATTGGTCTTAGCGTGATGATATATGTACTATAGCCTTCTTCGAAAAATGGACAGCGTGATGATATACAGTACATAATATATACAGTACATGATATACAGTACATAATATATACAGTACATAATATATAGTTCCTCGAAAAACGGAATAAGTATCGAACAGTGAAATAATTTTTCAAATCGAACCCATGGTTCCTGAGATTAGCGCGTTCAGGCAAACAAACTAAATCAGTTTTATTATCACTACATGCAAATTGCAATGTTTATGTCTTGCTTTCTATTTAAATATCTATGCTTAATATTATAAAGTTGAGTTTATTTGTTTGTTTGAACGAGCTAATCTCAGGAACTTCTAATCCGATTTGAGAACTTATTTCGGTGTTAGCTAGCTAAGCTAGCCCATTTATCGAGGAAGGCTAGGCTACAATTTATATATCATCACGATACGACCAACAGGAGCGGAGCACTGCGGGTAAAACCGCGGGGCACAGCTAGTTATAAAAATAAAATACAATATGTAACGCTGTATTTTAAAGGTCATAGTAGTTAAATTAAATAGCTTTTGCAACAATATTTGCTTGTAATTCGTTATAGCAATCAATTTTTATTATTATTGAGAACATTCAAAGCAATCTCAAATTCGTTTTGTGTATTACAATTTATTTTTTTAGATTTCTCTTTTCCAGTTATAAACATAATATTGCAATATTCCATAACTGTATGTACCTACCTAAAATTTTATAAGAATAAAAACCTAACACCCCCCCCCCCCCCCACTCCAACCGGCACAGGGATGCGATTCTATGCAATAGCTTTACCGCGGCAGTCCTCGAGTGCCACACGTATTTTTTTTATATAGTTACGGGCATAGGAAACAATTAAAAATTGCATCACAATATAAAACCGATGCCTTTTAGAATATGGAACGATTTTCAATTCAAAAATAAAAAATTAGTAATGTGATTCCGATGCAGTGTTATCGATAAAATTAAATTTAAATAGTACTCAATTTTTTAGTTGCAGGAAAAATAATACATATTTTATATTTAAATTAAGTACATTGTTTGTTCTGAGCTTATTCATTATTTCATTAGATTTAAAATGCGGTAGGTACCTACATGCCGTGTGTATAAGCGAACATTACATACGATAGAATTTCGATAAATATAAATAAGATTTTGCTTCAATTCATATAGCTTTAGGTATCAATAATTATACATTCTTCAATAGTACAACTTGTGTTCCAAAGAGTACGGTCAGTATGTAGATTGTCGGTACATACATACGTTTCACAATGTAGATCGTAGGTACATACATACATACGTTTCAAGTCTTTCTTAATTCACCATCCGCGTGGGATGCGACAGTTATGTTTTATGATTAGGAATTGTCTTGTGACGGTACAGAGTCAATTGGCAGAACTATGTCACATGGAGAAATGTTAAGCTCATATCAATGGATTGTAACGTATCACTAATAGAGCATGATCTATGAGTAAAATACTATTAAGATATAGGCATGATATTTTTTTGAAGAATTTCAATAAAATATATACTATTAGGATATGTATTGGGTAAGTATCGTCATTATATGTTATTATGATGTTCATGAAAATAAGTCGATAGTTTTATTGTTAGTTCTAGATGTATGTGTTTAAAAGAAATGAAAGTTTAATACAGAAGGTACTTCTTCATGAATGTTATTTCACGTCCCGCCGGGCTAGTTGTTCCATTTCTTTGTATGATATGATACCACCTAGTTTTGCTAGTCATCGTTGTTTAATATTACTTATTTATTTATTCTGAGAATTATTTAAAGTTTAAAGCTTCCAATGCTCATTATACAGAAAGTACAAAAATCAATCAGCAGATGTGAAATACATCTGTCCACAAACGTTTATCGGAACAACAGAGACATGGACCTCCAGCTTCAAACAAAACATATTTGACTTTTCAAATTGACTTTTCTATATATTCGCACGTTATCCACACTCCCTATATTTGGTAGTTCTCTATCTTTGTGGATTATGACCTAAACCTTCATAGGAGGCCTATAGGATATAGGAGGCATATAGGAGGCCTAAGTAAATAAGCTGCTCATTAATGAAAAGTGTAACAAAAGACGATGCAGATGTTTTACAAGATATTTTCTCAGGGTACTCATATGTAAATCTATCCATGCTTATTCGACTGAAAGTTATTGTCAAAATATCCTTGTATGCACCTTGCATGCGTAATTCGGTGAAGCGACATCTGGAGACGGCATGTCGTATAAGAAATTGGCCAAGTGCGAGTCGGATTCATGTCTCTAAGGGTTCGGTACAGATTTATAAGCTAAAAAAAGAACAATTACAAAAAATAATACCCATCTTGCTTATGACCGTGCCAACGGTTCTTGAGATACATCCTGGTGACGGTAATAGGGTCCCGTTTTTACCCTCTGGTTACGGAACCCTAAAAATATGGTACATATGATACATGGTGGCCGGGGTCAAAGGTCAATTTACTAATTCTCCATAAGGCCCTTCTCAAAGGATTCTTGTGCGAAAGTTCGTTAATTTCGAATAATGCCGAGCGTTGTTCGAGTCAAAATGGACTTGCAATTTTAATAATCGTTGAATGAATCAAGGCACTGTTTTTTTATGTTCTACCTAATTCCTTTTTTAATTTATTCAATCTATACTGCTTTTTAGCTTTAACATATACTTATTCTTAAAATAATAAATCACATGTTTGTAATTACGTGATTTGATTATTCATGTTTTCATTTCTACCAAAACACCTAAGACACAGAAGTGTCTTAGGTGACTTTAAACAGTCATGGTGAGATTTACAAATTATTTATATTATGTACTAGCGGTCCGCCCCGGCTTCGCCCGTGGTACATATTTACGTTTTCTCTACGTAAAAACCATCCTCGTACTTCAAGGAATATAATAAAAAAAGAATTATCGAAATCGGTTCAGCCGTTCTCGAGTTATGCGCTTACCAACACATTTTGCGATTCATTTTTATATATAAGAGAAGAAGAAGAAGATTAAAGCTCTTCCATGGTGATGTGATATAATGTATCGATAAATATAAGCAATTAATGTCATTGACCTTACAATTAGTTCCGCGCTAAGTAACACGCCTCGTTCTCATACTTATTAAGACTATATTAAGCTTTTAATTAATTAAAAGCTAGTTAACTTATGAACTACTAAAGTAATGCAAAATTATTTGAAAGTATACGTTTAAAACCATTTTTACTTCCAGAAATCTTGACAAAATTGATCTCATTACCTATATACATATTATAATAATGTGTGAATTATATTTTAGTTCAATTTTAAAAAAAATTTGTTGCTTGTCGTCATTTAAATTTCTACTGCATCTTTTTAAACATTAAAATTTGATCCTCTTCCCAATCTACAATTTTTAATAATTATTTCTTCTTATTTTCGTTTGAAACAATATTATATAGCTTAAACTTGCGTTGATTGGTTTTCATCCAAGATTAAGAGCCACTTATTAACTTCAAATGTTAAAAATATAATACCTTTCGCATGAATATGGCTTTATTTACATACGATAACTGTGGGAGAAATTCCTGTTTAATCGAGCAGCTTTATATCAATCATTTTGCTCGGAACTTCTGACATGTGGCCTTTGTGGTCGAATTACGTGCTATTATTCTATATGTTTTAATAAAAATACTTAGCGTGCATTACATTCTTTAATTGAAAAATGAAGAATATTCTTCTATGTAGAGTATCCAGTTTCTGAATCTAGGTTACCTACGTATTAAAGTGAATACATTTTATTCTAGCTATAAATGAATTCGTTTATAAATATTGGTCAAGATGTTCCAAAACTATTAAGAAATAGACTATTTGCTCATTTCTCACGCATGACGCAGTATCAATTTTATTTAGAGATAAATACCTTAAGTATGTTTGTTATGTACTGTTGTGCATCAACAACTGGGAATTTTCAACACAATGGATCTAACTTACAATTTGTCAATTTTATTATTGAAACAAAAAAGTTCACAAGACGATGCCACGCAATCATCACGATAAGAGCTCATTACAAACTACTTAACTTCAAATGGTCTGTTCGTCACATTCATGTTCCAAGTTCCAACAATTATTTGTGAAACAATGTAGGTACATAACGATAGTTACGCAAGAATCGAGTGACAATGCTGAGTGCGTCCAATCAATCTACGACTGTTGATCACGACTAGGGAATTCCAGAAAAGAGGAATCACGTGCAACGCCAGATCTGTATCTAAAAGCATTCACTGTCACGCACTCCGCTCGTTATGGTTACTGTTTGACTCGGATTATAGAAGTTTCTTTTATTAACTGTTTACAGCGATGACGGGCATGGTATCACATTTCTTTGTTGATTCAAGTTAGCTTTGGTGAATGAAAACACTTCAGCTAGGAATTTTGAAATAACGATTACCTACTAGTTTCGGTTGTCTCACTGATGATTTTGATACTGCAGTACTGCTACCTATAATTACTGTTTATGTTAATGATTATTAGGTATGCTTTGTTTAAATATACGTTCTTACCTAGAATACGTACGACAAATTACAATATTACCTTCATGGAAGTACCTAAACAATGATTTTATAAACAACTCACTTCACTTTCAAATTATAAATCAATTTTAGTTTAGTTCATCAGTGTATTTTGTTGTGTTATTATAAACGGAACTAGGTACATATCTGTTTATACATATTATATTTTATACCTGCTATTTGCCACTCCTCCAAAAAAAAGGTTTGCGTCTTCTCAAAAAAAAGCTATAACGAGGGAAAAGGATCACTAATCCAGAGAACAAAACATTTTAAAGGCCAGTATTAACGATTCAAAGGAATGCGCCTGCGATTCTTATTTACTAATACATTACCAATACATTCTTGCAGAAATTACTGTGCAATAATAAGAAGATAATCCAAATACTTTTACCAATTCAATTAATAGAACTAAGGTCATATCTATATCGTGAAGAGAATTAGACCGACACCCAACGACGGAATGTTAATGGATCGAAACAAATGAACGCTTTTGTTCCTTGATACCAACGAGATTGTGAATCTTTATGGCTTCAATCTTACATCTTACCTCTACAGTACAGTTATAACAACTCAATATTTACATTGAAGCATGAAGTAAACGTAGTAATCACACTGCTAGTTTCATTTTATGATTCGGTACAATGAAATAATAAATTTGGAAATGTATAGAAAACACTAAATAAACACTTGTAATTCCTTACTTAAAATTCAAATTGACTAACGTAAATTTGCATTCCACATTTAATTGCGTGAAATGCAAATCAATCATTTATCGATAAAACACCATACATCACTATTACTATACGACACCCACGCGAACTTATACCGCTACAAAAAAATCATGAAGCTTAAAGTTTTAAAATCAACGTATAAACTAAAAGAAAGTTTAAAAACTAACTAATTTATCAAATTAACATTAATAATTATAAAACAAGAAATTATTTACCGTAAAACAACACAAATCCTGTTCACTCGAACATTTTGCAGTTTGCACATAAACTTTTTTAAACTTTAATCACAAACGATAGCTTACATCCATACAGCCACCATATTGTTGTAACAATAACTACTTTAATAACACTTTTATTCAACTTTATCTATTTAAAACAGTTTAAAACTAACGAAACTCACGGACGATACTAATACTGTAGCGCGTCGCATTTTGACTGAATAAGGAATCGAGATATTTTTACCTGACAGAAAAAAAAATGTGCACGAACATGATTGTCAATTTTGCCGCCAAATTTAGAACGTAACGTCTACACTGAAGGACCATTTTTCTTTGTAAGCTGTTATTGCATTTGTGTTGTCAAAGCTTACGGTGGAGTTATTAGAAAATTATCTTTATTGCTATGGTAATAGACTATAAAGTCACATGTTTGTGAATGAAGCTTTTACACGATTATGCGTTTGTATGTATGTAATGGGCAGTTGTTCGGAATCAAAGTTTTCCAAAGTTTTATGGTATTAACATTATTTTAGTTGACACGTTTATAAACAAGCAGATGAATGTTGATCTTTATTAATGGTTGGACTACAATTAAATAAAGTTAAATCTTTTGATTTAATAAATATTTATTGGTCTGCCTAGTAAATAATTTAGTTCCTTTTAAAATCGTAACTAACATAAGAAATAATATAGGTGCTCACCACTTCAATGAATTTAGAATACCTATTTAGGAACATGACTTCAATTTCACACACATTAAGTATGGTAAAATATCATTTCCTAATCAAAATACATATAGTCAAACAATCAATTCCATGAAATCCTAGTCCTATGACCTATCCTAGTTTAAGATATAATTATTATATTTTATCTAAACCTCATTTTTAATATTATATTCGACCATGATTCCGACCATTCACGATCTAAAAGCCGCGTAATGAATAATTTTTGACCCACAATTTAAGTTAACAATTTGAGAACCTCAGGCCAGGACCCGTAGAACGGAACTGGTTTTCTCAGAGAAATAATAAAATAAGGCCCCAATATGAATTAACTCATTTTAGCTTGTTATCTAGGCGTTTGCCGAAAACTTGCCTGTGTATTATAGTTTTAAAATGGTGAATCATTTTTTTATTGGATGATTAATTATATAATGATGCTTTAGTTTTTTGTCTTTGTCTACTAGCTAACTGGCTTTCTGCCGACAGCTTTGCTTGCGATGGGACGTTATCATGTGATAGCCATTTCATGTACCTACTACATATTAAATAATTATCAATCCCCTATTTTCACCGCCTTATTTTTATTCAATTACCTGCATTACTTATGAAAGTTTAGGCTAAATTGCAACGCTTTGTCGAAAGAAAAGAAATGAGGAACACTTTGAATTACAATTATTTGGTACTTTTAATTGAGAATATTAGTAAGGAATTAAGGATAGGTTTTTTATTTGTTCGATATTTATTAATTTTTAATGAATATAATATAGGTCTGGCTGCTTAAGTAATAAGTAAGTAAGGTAATAAGTATGTATCCTGACTGAACATTTGTTTTAAAATCAACCAATTGCAAATTCACAAAAATCATATCAACTTATACCAAATCAAATAAAACACAAACATCAATAAAATGATAACAGTTTATTTCATTTTCTACTTAATCTATACACAATGACAGATAATCAAGCCATTTTTTGTCTGTGGTTGTTATTTTTTATTTTTTTTTAAACACTCGTTTTAGGTTTTGGCTCCCAGGCTTCAACCTTAGCCCTGGTCGTGCTGTATGGAGTGTATTGACCAGTGGTACCAGATAAATTTTCGTTCCAGTCTTGCATCCATTTGTATTTGGGGCGGTTTGGGTCCTGAAAAACAATATTTTTTTAAGTTCAAGAGGTGGTACAAATAATACATCTAAACTAATATTATAAAGAGGAAAAGTTTGTAATTATGTATGTATGTATTGTTTTCACACATAAACCTCTTAACCGATTTTGATGAAATTTGGCACAGATAATCTTTAGACCCTGAGAAAGAACATAGGCTACCTTTTATTGCTAAATATGTACCACGGGCGAAGCCGGGGCGGACCGCTAGTTTCTAATAATTGTAATGCAGGCAAAGTTAACTAAGTATGCATTCAAATTCAAGTTGCTTTATTTGCAGAATGTAGAATTACAAAGATGTTAGGTAGGTACAGATAATATAGATCCTTAAACATTCTGCTCATAGTTGAGCGTGCAAATACATTATTAATTTAATCCATTTATTATCAGAACAACATAGGTCCACTTGTTACTTGTTAGTAATTTCTTAATTACTATGTTAGTATACTTATTACATTATTTATTTAATATTATCATTTTACAATATTTTACCAGTTATATGTCATTTTATTTTTATTGATATAGGATGTGTGTACTTGCTCACAATGGTGCATTGTCATAATAAATCACTATCATATAAAATGGGACTGCAATAAGAATTTACTATTTAGTAGCTATCTACCATTTACAAATAAAACGAAATTAACAAAATAGAAAGGTACAAATAAGACTACCTCCTTATTTTTCAAATTGCAAAAATCTAAAAGATGCTTGTAAAAGAAGGTAGTATTAGTTACGACTTACACCACTTATAACTCAAGAACAGAACTTGATATTAATATTATGGAGATTTGATATAATTTTTGATGCAATAAATAAAAAATCTATATGTCCTAATATTATAAAGCTGAAGAGTTTGTTTGTTTGAACATGCTAATCTCAGGAACTACTGGTCCGATTTGAAAAATGCTCTCGGTGTTAGATAGCCCATTTATCGAGGGAGTTATAGGCTATATATCATCACCCTAAGACCAACAGAAGCGGAGCAATGTGGGTAAAACCACAGGGCACAGCTAGTAAGTAATATTCCTTATCCTTCTTAAACTTACCAAATGTGGGGGCAGATCAGTTTTGTAATGGAGCCAGCCAAACCATTCAGCGGGCACCTGGAATTCAACAATATTTTAATATAATTTAAACTTTTTTCTTTATTTCTATCTTAAAATTACCAACCAAGTATATCAATATTGATACAGAATACAAGAATTAAGACAACTGGGAACCTAGATTATTAAATTAGTTTAATTTTAAATAATTTATAAGCAGGGATATATTCATAATGGTATGAGGAAAATCTTTTCGTAAAGTATCTATGCTAATAGTATTATAAATCTGCAACAAACATACTCATGTTTGTTTGCTTGAATGCGCAGAACTCAGGACCCATGGGTCCAATATTAGTAAAAATATTTTACTGTTTGATAGTCCATTTATCAAGTAACAGGAATGGAGTTGAAAACTGAGGGGCACAACTAGTAAATTATAATTTTGATCATATCATGAAGGAAAGAGATTTAAATGTTATTCGTTTTTTTTTCTTTGCTCGCGGAAAGCTTATAAAAATATATTTACCTACTTATACTTAAGAAACGTCATGGCTATTAAGATTATCTTCATACATACAAAGAATAATACGAACCTGACTACCGTCATAGTTCATATGGAACTTCTCCGAGTATTCCACCCATCGATTTCTGCCGAAAAAGTATCTTGGGTTCTCAAAGTATTTGTTACCGAACCTGTCTTCGCCGACGAGTGTACCATCTTTTAATTCATCTTGTCTGAAATAAAAAATAATAATCTGTTAAATATGTTGTGTGGTATTGTGCTGCAAAAATTGTATTTATTTTTTGATTAATTACTGTTAAGTATTAAGGCGACCTCGAAGTCTTTTTTAGCTTTATTTCTATAGTGAAATTATGGATATTTTACAGCTATGTGATAACTCATAGAAATGAAAACATTAGCCTGACACTTGAACATCAACAAGAAACACGACTGCAAAATATATTCTGTAACTTTCTGCATGGATGCATTCACTTAATACTTTTCTATTAATAATTATATGATGAAGCTATAAATAATGCTATCAAAAATGAGCAGAAATCTAACATAGGTTACCTGATAAATTACATAATAACAAAAGCAAAACATCACCTGTATAACTTGAACAAGGAGCTCCGAATGCCCCCGTTTTGTTTTATCGTATTAAAAAGTGTGGATATTTTATCTAACGCCAAGTATTTGGCGATCGACATTTTTACAGTGTATGAAAAATATCAGCTGAATTTCGTATTTTTCCCCTTTGACTTTGACGTAAAAGTGTATTTGATGTTTGCTGTCATTTTTTTGACGAATTAAAAATATTGCCAGAATAAATATTATTTTGTAGTAAAAATAAATAATGTAGTCTGGGTCTTATAGACTACAAGCCCGCATAGGACAAAAATATGGGTCAAATGAACCACCAGGGGACATATCTAGAACGATAGCTGAGCAAAAAATAATAAGATTCATCACTATGCCGTCACTTGTAAGCTGTCCAACTGAGTGCAGATGAGAATTGAAAAGTACAGGTAGACTCGGTAAATTTTGGTCATATATTTTTGTACGGCATTCTTAACCATCGATAGATCCATTAAAAATAATAAGAAACCGCTCAGTGCCGTACAAAAATGGTGGTCCACCAAGTCGGAATTTTTATTTAATTTCCGAGAGTTACCGGGGGTAAATTTGGTCATTTGACCATGTACGGCATCTGTGTCATACTATTGCTATACTGCTTTTAATCCATTATTCCGCAACGCCGTACAAAAATCATGGGGACAAGGGGAAAAAATCGAGAGTTGTAATCCCCTCTCTTTCCCCACTCCAGGGGGTCATTTGACACAACACGAAATAAATTTATTTTTAAAGTATTTTATGCATAGATAATATTTTTTCATGTGCCGTACATTTTCGTTAGTTCAAAGGGGAAAAATCTGAAAAAGAAAAAAATCCATATAACGAAATGTTTGCTTTATATTTTTATAATAAAATATAAATATACATTAATATTAAGAAGCTCGAGGTGGTTAATTATCACCTTAGAAAGTCGGAGTCAGGTGGAATGGACTCCGTTAAATTGATGAACTAATAAAAAAGCTATGAACGAAAAGGTGTGAATTATATGCAATCAGTCCATGAATACAGGTAAAGTCACAAGCAAATGCTAGTAATATATACATATCAAAATGTACAAGTAAAGCGCTTTCAAATGATACCAAACACTGCATATTTATCTTAACTTTATTTTTTTACTCTGTATGTTTTGTCCGCTAGAGGGCGCCACATTAGATTTTGTGAAACCCCATATAGCCTTTAGCTAGCTGGTTGCTGGTTATCCAGTGAACAATTCAAACGCGACGAATGATATGTCATTTGTCGAATTCTGATAAGTAGTTTAGAAGTTACGAGGGAATAGATGAACATACATACATGACCTGTAAACAACCATAACCCTCCTTTTGCTTTGCCGTAGTTGGGTAAAAATATGTTAATGCCGTACTGTATCAAATGGCCATAAAGCACCCTTAAAATTGTAGCTTTCGTCGCTTTCATCAGCCTAAAAGATGTGGTCTGCACAAAAATGTACGGCATCGTTTTTTTATAATTTATCTATGTTGATACTATTTAAAACAACGGATAAAGTGTAGAAAACTATTATATTTCATTAATCTACGATGTTTAAACTTTAACAAAATTTCTGGTTTTGCATTTCTCTATAACTTTTTTTAGAACGGTTTCTTTTGAACGGCAATACTATACAACAATTGAATTTTACAATATCATGTTAAAAAAAAAGTTCCCGTACAGGGTCAAATGACCTTACAGCTCTTTATATCAAGAATTTGATGAAATTAAGATGATTATTGGTATACATTTAAAAGAACAATTATTTTTTGACGGCATTGCTTTTAATAGTACTTTTGAGTGCTAGATAATGTTTTGGAACCGAAGCCGTACTTAGTCAAATGACCCTCTGGAGTGGGGAAAGAGAGGGGATTGCAACTCTCGATTTTTTCCCCTTGTCCCCATGATTTTTGTACGGCGTTGCGGAATAATGGATTAAAAGCAGTATAGCAATAGTATGACACAGATGCCGTACATGGTCAAATGACCAAATTTACCCCCGGTAACTCTCGGAAATTAAATAAAAATTCCGACTTGTTGGACCACCATTTTTGTACGGCACTGAGCGGTTTGTTATTATTTTTAATGGATCTATCGATGGTTAAGAATGCCGTACAAAAATATATGACCAAAATTTACCGAGTCTACCTGTACTTTTCAATTCTCATCTGCACTCAGTTGGACAGCTTACAAGTGACGGCATAGTGATGAATCTTATTATTTTTTGCTCAGCTATCGTTCTAGATATGTCCCCTGGTGGTTCATTTGACCCATATTTTTGTCCTATGCGGGCTTGTAGTCTATTATTCAAAGTTACAGCTGCAGTGTGCTTGGTGCTTACAGCATATTAAAAAAGGTTCGCATATATAGCTTGCTACATTAACAAGCTAAATGTATAATCTAAGATTAAAGCATTTTAAAACAAAACTATCCACCGTCTGTGTGATGATTAGATCTTTAAAACTACGCAACTGATCTTGGTGTGGTTTTTAAATGATATTAGAGGAAGTTACTACATAATTTATTTGGTGTTAAACAAAGTAGGCAAAGCCGCGGGCAGAAAGTATTAAAAAGTGATACCAAAGAGCAAAAAATACAAGTGTAAATTATATTTATAAATGTTCTAAAAAAAATAATTTAAATCCCATTTCACTTTTTATTCTTCTTCTTTTTACTCTTTATAGGCACATCTGTCTCGGTTATATTATCTGTCTGGCTAATTTGTTCTTCATCAACAGTCTTCTTATCTTTTTTCTTTTTCTTTCTCTTTTTGGGAACTGTTTCTTCATCTAGAGTATCAATTTCATTTACTCCTTCCTCTTGATCATTTAACTCAACATTTTTATTTTCACTACTGGCATCACTGTCATTTGCTTTCCTTTTTACTTTTTTTACAGGTTCATTTTCATGGCAACGGTCTGATTCTTGTGCTTCTGACTTATTTTTGGATTTCTTTACTTTTTTTTCGTTTGAAATATCATCTTCACTGTTATTGTTCCTGGATTGAGAGTAACCTTTATATTTAGCCTGTTGTAATAATGCCTGTTCTTGCATTTCAATCCTTGCTAATTTACCCAATGCTTTTAGACCATGACGGGCACCTCTGAAAGATAAATAATATTTTGAATGAAAAATTTGCAAACCTTTTGCAATTTTAGAAACAGTATAATACACAGTACAGTGACACTTTTTTTGTTTACAAAGATATTTAAAATAGTAATAGATATTGAACATGCTAACTTTAATATTTTGAAATTGAAAAGTTTTTTATAAAATTTCATGTAAAAAAAATTATCTAAATTATTTTTACATGGAAATTAAAAGGTAGTAGGTACTTGAAGGACATCAAGATATTGAAATATGCCATATATATGTACTGACCAGGCTTATGTAAAAAAGTCTCTTTTATAATAAGCAACTTTTTTAACTTACTTTAAAGTTTAAACTGTACAAAATATAATATTAATAGCAATACAAATCCCATACTTATGAGCAGTTCTGCCTTCACAAGCTGCAAATAGCTCCTCATCACTCAATTTCACACCTGGTACTGTTTCTTCTACAATTCCTTGATCATTCAAATCTTCAGTTTTAGCACCGCCATTTGATAGTATGGAGGTTTTAACAAAAAAGTTTGTATATTCCTCTTTTGATTTATCTTTATTCTTCTTTTTGTAGGTCCAAGAACTGTTTGTTATTTCAAACTCGTCATCTTTAGTTTTTATTGCCTTTGTCTTTCCATTTTTCTCTTTAACCTGAAATTTATAAATAAGAATGTATGAGGATGTTAATTATTTACTGTTTTATACAAATAATACAGTTTTCTAACATTTAACTCATAATAGACTTGCTGCTATTATGTTTAAAAATCACCTTCTCAGTTACATAAGAATTCAATTCATATAAATTTGGTTTGTATGTAATCAATTCCTTTAGAGTTGATTTTGACCTTTAAACAGACAGATTTAATTCTAACTTACACTTATCAACAATCAGTGACAATAATTTCATGAGTTTAAGCGTATTTTTTTGTATATCTATACTAATTTAAGCTGAAAAATTTATTTGTTTGAACGCGTTAATCTCGGGAACTACTGGTCCGATTTGAAAAATTATTTCAGTGTTGGATAGCCCATTTATTGAGGTTGGTTATAGGCTATATTATTATATCATCACGCTACGACAAACAGAAGCGGAGCCACGTGGATGAAACCGCGGAGCGCAGCTAGTATGTCTTTGATTATAGTGATATATTAACGTAGTTACCTCAACATTACTAGCAGCCGTGTTGTACAGTTTCGTCCACCAATGTTCTGTAAATTCCGCGGCTGCATCATGCCCAATACCCGTGACACTACGCTTCAACTTCGGTTTTAACGCTTCCGATATACCATTTTCATGTTTTCCTAAACCTTTGCCTAAAAAAATTTAAAAACAAATATTTACGTAAAACTATCGACGATAAAGTTGTGTTGAGGTTTGTTGATATTTACCATCGGTCCAGCCATATTTCTCCAATTGTTTGCGTGCGAAATCCATTGCTTTATATCATTTAAATTAAATCATAACTCTTAATAATAAAAATAAAGTACTAATTGTTATGATAATATTTTTAACCTAAAATTAACCACATTGATTTGTTTTGAAAGTGTCGAATGATTTTGACACATGACAAATTCTTACAGACTATCTAAATAGGCTAAAAGTTAACAAAGATAAATAAGAACTTTTACATAACGGGTTTTCTGAAAAGCATGCTAAATATTAAAAATTGCATTATAATGTATAATGTAATATGTAAGAAATGTGGTAGAAAAGCAGTTAATATTATAATTATGTGTAATGAAAAAAGGACTAACATTTCAGATTTAATAAGTTAAAAATGAGAGATAAACACTATTAATCTTCATTGTACATATAGCAACACAGACGAAGTCGCGTGCTACAACTAGTATTATATAAAATTGAGCATTAGTTATCCATTAATAATTAATTAATGAGTTGTTTTACAATAAATTTCAAACATCTTCTATAGGAACAATTTTATTATAATAACAAACGATGTATAATTTTCAATCACATAGGAATGTCTCAACTACACAGGTAGGTACCTACCACAGACATAGATAGACTACGCAAGTACCGCGATCTGTATGAAAACCAAGCGTGTCATATTTTTTGTACTGACCTTGACGCGTTATGACGTCACGAGCGCTTTTTAGTGATGGTAATTTCATTTTACGCTAAATCGATTAGGACGCCACTCGCGCGGCGATTCTAGTATCGTCCTATCCCATCGAAGTAAATCGAAAGAAATCAGATCAAACTAGATCTATGTCTAAGAGGTAATTAAATAAATGAATCGTAATCGATTACTAAATCGATTCAAGACAGAAAAATGATAATTACCATAGACAGAGGAATGATAAAATAAATTTATAAACCTTTTAATATTCTAACAAGTAAACTAATGTGTTTTAGCTTTTTCTTACATATGCCCATTGAGTTACCATGTACTACGTACTAGAGAGGCCATCGAAAGAAAGTAATGAAACTGTCAATCAATCAATCTTTATGTCCCGTTGCATCAATCCATTTTTCTTTTATGTTCGGGTTACTTGGAAAACTGAAAAAACAAACATAGTCTAAGCAATAAGGAGTTTTCTTAAAAAACTCCCAAGATGACACTTTAACTAATGGCGTCCATGTCATAATATTTATTTTTAGTACCTTTGTATTAAAATACTTAAAAGTTCTAGGTCAAGTCGTATTAAATGACAAAAAAAATCTATGCCTTTTTTTCTGAAAAATTGCTCCTTCAAATTATCATTTTTCTGTTCGATTATAAAATCGATTAGAATCGAGAACTGTTGCATCAAATGAACATCACTAACCACAAAATTGGACAGAAGAATGAGAACAGAAAAATGAGAAGACGCTATTCATTGCTTGTTATCATACGACTCGATCTTTACCGTGCCAAGTAAAAGCCGCAATGTATTCCGAATCATTTCGTATGATTTGGTATCCGTGTTTGTCACGATCGTTTTCCACAGATATTCTTTATTTGATTTTAAAATAAATAGTGCATATTCTGATTAGAAAATTACTTACCGGTGGAAGGAAACATCTCTGCTAACTCGGCCACTCACAGCTGTGGAGTTTCTACAGTTTATAACGGCGTAATTCGGCATTTTACTTTATTCAGCTTCACGTCTTTCCTTGGCGAACTGCAAGCGCGTACTGAGTGTAGGCCAGCGTCAGGTAAGTTTCATAATCTTAGTTTGGACACGGGAAGTACATACACTCGCTTAGTCTATCTTGATACATGTCTGTGGTACCTACATAAAGATTAATATAAAATATGTATATGAATAATTTATCATACAAAGATATTGATACAATATTTATTACTTCTGCAGTTCTTTTAGGTCTTCAAAGGTTGCTTCGTTCTCTTCACTGCAAAAAAAATACAAAAATAAAAATACAGAAGAAGCAATTTTATCTGGTTCGATAAAAAAAGCGAAACTAGCTTAAAATATACGAGCCGACTAAAAAGTGCTAAAAACTTATGTTATTATATCACAAAAAATGTGTCATATATTTATTTGGTATAGTTAACTATAATCTTTATAAAATATATGAATAATCTAACATAGTGCATATAATAAAAAGGTATTGCTATAGCATTATAAGGTAGGTAGATACTGTGTTTAACATTTTAAATTATTACATAAAGTATAAACAATTGATTCTATATGGTCCATTATGTAAAGGAGTTTTATTACTCATCTAGGGTTGCACACTCATAAAAACACCATAGACAAGCTTAATCACAAAAGAATTGCCATTACCAAAAACTCTAGCAAAACCATAGACATCTTAACTTAATTTTTCATACCCAAAAGCATTTTTTATTTCTTAACTTCAGAATAATGGTTATGATTAGGATCGCGTTTTGACCTTTCCAAATATTTCAAGCCATGTGTACCGCTAGAAGAGTAGCATGCAAAAAGTTGCCGTTTCAATAATTCCGGTCGAAAGTTTTTCAAGAAATACACCCAGCATTTTACTATTTCCTCGTCATTGGAGCCTCTGAAAATTGTTTCTCTATATTAGATTTTTTTTAATACATGACTATAACAGTAAAATTTTGATACTTAGTACTTTCTTAAATTAATTTTAAAGGTGATCTATTCATTATTTAATTACTAGCTGAGCCATGCGGTTCTACCTGTGGATGAACAGGTGCAAGTTTTTCTACAGCTTATGTATTATTCTGATACATAAGCTACATCACTGCCAAGTATTATCGAAATATGTTCAGTGGTTTTAGCCTCATATTATATATGTACTTTCCATCCTCACAAACTTTTGCATTTATAATGTTCAATACTTCATAATCTTTTTATTTTTCAAATCCATAGACTAGATACTAGAGACAAAGAACTTAATTTTCAATGTATAAAAAACTCAGATACTATTCTATTATTATTAATAAGACCAAAAACAAGTTAGACTGAAATTTAAAAAAAATATATAAGTACATACGGTTTCTTAACCAGTATGTCGTCAATTTCTCTAATATACCATTTGGGATGATCTTCCAAAATATCCAATTTGCTTAGCATGATGTCATCCACATCATAGATTTCTCCTGAAAATATCAGATTTCTTTATTAAATATAGCAAACTTGCTTGTTATAAGTCTAATCCCTACTAATATTTTAAGTTACTTTGTCTGTCTGTTCTACTTAAATTACCTACTCAACCAATTTGCATGAAATTTGGTACAATGATAGTTAATAAACTGAAATAGACATTGGATAGGTTCCATCTTATAATCTAGGTGTATTGACGTTATCTGTATGTATTGACGTTTCAAAAGTGCTTCTCGAAGAAGTCTAATTGAATAAATAAATGTTTGAGTTTGAGTTTGAGTTTAGGTTAGCGCGAAGCCACAGGCAGAAAGCTAGTAAGTAATAATGCCCAAAAAAATGAAATACATAGATCCTGCTAGCCATATCTTGATGATTATATCCATAATTATCATAATATTTTAATACAAAAATTTTATACATATTTTTAAGCTATTGCATAGCTTCTATCGCGGGCATTGAGCGTGGGGACCGAATCCAGAAATTGCGTAACGAAAAACCTCACGCTCCCCACGGGCGCGGAGGTGTGGCTTGAAGGCATAGCATGCAATAGCTTTACCGCGGCAGTCCCCGAGTGCCACACGTCTTTTTAATTTTAATTGACAATTAATTATTAAACCATACATTATATTATATCCAGAAGTTGTGAATTACAAACTAATATAAATAAAATTTCACACAAAGAAAAAAATATATGAACATAAATGAATGAAATACCTTTAATATGATGTCCATCACCAGGGCTATATAAGAGAAATGGTATATTATACTTTGTAGCTATAATAAGTGGGTACTTATTCTTAGTAATCCCTTCGGATAGAAACGTTCCTGTGCCATGTTCAGGGTTTGTAAGCCAGTGGTGGTTGGGCTCATTGCGTTTTAGCGTTCCATACACAAATACTTTGTGAGACATCTATAAAATAATTACAATTAATTAGTATTAGTTTATAACAGATCTCTTTTGAATGATCATTTAATGTTTAAAGGATGTGTTATCACAATGATATACATACTACATTCACTATTAATTCTAAATTACATGATAATAGTACAATCATAGGTTTATGGTTATAATATTGGTTTATGTAAATGTCAGAGAACAATTGAACAATTTTATGATGTAGTTATCCTTCAATTAAGCATTTATAGTAAGGTTACCTAAATAACATATACGAGATACCTACTGTATTATATATTACTAAATATTATCGTGTTAACTGTTAACACTACCTTTTATTGCCTGTCTATCAAAGGAGATCTAATTAAAATACAAATATTAGTCAATATATTATTATAGAAAATACTAACGTCTCGATAAGCGATGAAATTATTATTTTTAAAATTAGTTATCAAAACTACACTCAAAACCTTAATCATTAATCAATAAATACTTTGAAACTAACATTTAACATTATTTTAAAATTGGGCGCCCCGCGCCCCTGATATTTCGCAAAAAATTGAAAAGTCAGAATTAAAAACTTATGACATTGGCATTTGACATTGCTACCTATGTAGCACAGAGTAAGTAAAGTTGAGTTTGCCTGTAGCAAAGTGCTAAAAGTCTTTGTTAGTGTTTTGTAGAGTTTGTTTTAATTAGGTAATCGCACAGCATTAATTAATTATTAATAACAATAATTATTTATATACCTAACAAAAACAACAAAAAAATCTTTATAGAATCTGTAATAAAATCGACGACCATCGGTCAATGACATATCGATTTGGTTTCCAAAAATTGATTATAAACGTCATCCGTTGTTATTCGACTCAGTCCCAACTCCCATTCAGTCATTCACTCTGCCATTCATGATTCAGGCATTCGCCATTCAGTTGATTTTTTGTATTGCGACGCAGTTGTTGTGTTTATTAGTGATGATAAAAAATTGATACAGTATTTCGCTGAATATAAAACACTATGTTTTGCAATCAACTTTAGTATTTTTCGATACTATCGAACAATAACTAACACTCTTTCGTATTTTGTGCTGTGTTTTTAATTGAAATCAATAAAAATGAGGCTGGCGGGCACGATTTTTAGCAATGTGACGAAGATGTTGGACTTTTATTCGCAATTTAATCCATCGCCGCTCTCAATAAAGCAGTTTATAGATTTTGGTAAGTCAACATTTATATTTAAGCGAGTTCCTGTATTTATATCAAGCCATTTCAAGCATTGGATCAGAGTTCATTATGAACGCAATATCTTTTACTATATTAAACGTTCGTAGTTTGTTTTGTATCTTTGCTTTATTAAAAAAATATTATAATTTATAATATTTCGTCTTAAAAAAATACTTCATTTTACATTCTTCTACATCGATTTTTGATATCTCATCATAACAAACTTTCAAGGTCAAATGGATATCCCATAATTTATGGATGAATAAGGTCCTAGTAATAGTACTACTTGATACTAAAACACGTTATGAAAGTCAGTCAAGGACGGTTTAATTTAAATATATTATACAGTTTAGGCCTACAATGTTATTATCCATACTATAGTCCTTTCCACCTAAGATGATTTCTGTGACACATCGATTATTGACACGTGTAGAGATGTCGGTTACTGAAATCGTATCAATTGTTTCCGATAATCGATAATATTCTATATGGAAATGAAATCGATTTGAATAAAGTACCAAAATTAGTTTTTTCGGCATTTCGCCAACAATTAACTAAGGAAACTTAGCAAACAACAGCAACAAAAAGTCAACAATAACAATTAGTAAAAATAACAGAATACCACGTAAAGTATCAATATAAAAATGAAACTTGTATACAAGGTTGACGTACTCGTACAGACGATTGACTCGATTGACAAACGATCACAAGATGGGCGCCGATTATATGATTTTCCAACTCTATGATTTTTCAACGATCCATTTCATGTACACGAATTGCGTAGGTATTATATTTTTGTGTTATTTTATTTTATTTTTCATTATATTAAACTAAACAATACTGTTTTTGATTTATAAGCTTAAGATGTTTCATTTTTATATTTTTGGTAATAATGCCGCCATAAAATAAAAATATTATGCACTAAAATTATTTTGACTTTTTAAACATAAAAGACGTAATTCGGAACACGATGAAGTGTCACAGGAATCATCCTAAATGAAAAGGACTATAATATTATAAATGCGAAAGTAACTCAATCACGCCTTAACTACTGAACCAATTTGCATGAAATTTGGTAGGTATAGAGATATTTTGATACCCGAGAAAGGACATAGGCTACTTTTTACCCCGGGACATAGGATAGGTTTTATCCCGGAAATCCCACGGGAACGGGAACAATACGGGTTTTTCTTTGACTGCGTGGGCGACGCCGCAGGTGGAAAGCTAGTAATATGATAAAGATATGTTCTGAAGCTTATCATACAATAATAATTATATAAGTCTAAGTGTAGTGACTTATATGACTTATTTTAGTGAATGTAAATTAAGTACATAATACATAGTAGATAAACAATTTTTAACTCCGAATGAAATGATACAGATACTTAGTAAAGTAAATGTAAAATTAATAAAATATTAAACAGAATGTACCTAACACTTTCCAAACATATTTTTTTATATTGTTTCCTGTAAGGGCTCTGATTGATTTTGATAGAATTTATTTTGTACATTTGGTAGGCCTGAGAATATTAACACTCCTAGTGTTACAAGTGTTTATGGGCGGTGGTGACCACTTAACATCAGGTGGCCCATCTGCTCCTTTGCTTGCTCTGACATAAACAAAAAAAAATATTATGTTGTTACCTTTTTTTTTACACACTTATGTATGTTTGTTTATAACCCACTCACCACTGTAACCAACTGTTTTAGACTCAAATTTGATTCACTTTTAACGGACTGTATTAATTATTGTTGTACTTTTCAATTAATTCAGTAACATTAAGGGTGCACTCACACACATCAGTCACCGTCAAGTCACCGATGACTGATCGGTGACGGTTTGTGTACGTATCCATAAACACCAGTCACCGTCATGTTGTCCGTCAGTCACGTCGCCGGTTTGACTGAATCATTGAACACATACATCAGGTTAGTGAGTGATTAGACGTGTGTCACGCTAGAGAACATGTAGCAATTGACGGTAGCACGACGCTGACTGAACTGAGACGTGACGGCACCGGGTGAGTGGGGATAAAAGTATGATACATGTATGGAAAGATTATTTGACGTGCCTGACCGGGGACGTCACTGATAGATTTCGTGCCGGCGACTGTCGTGTGGGAACAGAGTCATACTAGAACTATTGATACATATATTTTTTTAATCCTGTCCGGTGACGTGCCGTGACGGTGACTGATGTGTGTGAGTGCACCCTAAAGTTAGTTTATTTTTTATTTTTGAAAAAATATTTAATACTAGCTTTCCACCCACGGTTTCGCCTGTGCAGTCAAAGAAAAACCCGTAAAGTTCCCGTTCTCGTGGTAGTTCTGGGATAATCCTATGTCCCGGGGTAAAATGTAGCCTATGTCCTTTCTCGGGTATCAAAATATCTCTATACCAAATGTCATGCAAATTGGTTCAGTAGTTAAGGCGTGATTGAGTAACAGACACAGTCAGTTACTTTCGCATTTATAATATTAGTATGGATTATTATTCCTCTAATTGATAAAAGTGTCCTGTGAGAATTATATTTGCTAGACCAGCGAGTTCACTATAACATGATGATGATGAAACAAACATAACCCATGGCAATTCGTCTTCTATCAATATATACATTGTTTTGTTATTACGTCCTACAATAATAGCTGAATGTAGAATTAATAATAATGAATATTGAGTTCAATTGAAAGCAATGTTACAATGTTTGCGTTTAAATTAAATAGGGCAGAGTTTGTTCTATTTAATGTTGACTAGCTGCTCGCTCTGGCTTTGCCTATCTAGACAAAATAAAATGTTACATATGTTATGTAGGAATAGTGTAGCTTTCTACTGGTGAAGAATTTAGAGAATTTGGTAAAGCAGTAAATATTAACGGTTAAATTAAAATGAATAAAAAATCATATATACATAACACATCTTCTATCCACACAATCAGGTTCACACAATTTCATCTAAATTTCTTCAGCCATTGAAGTGCAAACAAGTAACATACAATCAAAATATTATATGTATACCTACAGTCACAGTTTTAATTTAATAAATTAATATAATATTCATAAAATATGTAATGGGAACAATACAACGCATTAACATAGTGTTCAAAGATAGTGGTATTTATAAGTGTTCAGAGTGTTTTTATTGGCAGAATATCTGCATTGCAGAAAAATGATTAATTGATGCTGTTTCGATGTTTTCCATTTCTATTTGGTATCTCAATTACCGATTTCGATAATTCTTTATATACCGTGTTTATTATAATTCAACAAGAATTCAACGTAGTTAGACGTTTTTTTGTGGTTAAACTCAGTCACTCCAGTGACATTTAGATTTATATTTACTTCACTCGAATTAAAAACACCGTTATTGTGCGCAAAATAAGAGCCAAATAAATAAAACTTTTTGCCTTGACTGTACAAGAACCCGGTTGATTTATTTTTTTATTTTATTTTTTTCGTAAGGTATGTGTAATGATCTATCTCAAAAACAATATTTCGTGTGTATTGGTCTTAGCCCAAGTTTCAGGCCCAATTTGCCCATTCTCCTTTCCGCCGTTTCTTTTGTATTTTATTAATTAAACTTTGTTATTGTGATTTGTGAGGTTGAGCTTGCAAAACAACTGTTTTCAAAGAATTTTCCTTATGATCTGTTGATTCATACGAAACCTTCGCGAAAGTGAAATTAAACTGGGAATTACGAAAGCGATGGTTCATGTAATTTCAAGAACTAAATTAAATTAGTGGAATTTAATCCATATTCCATACTAATATTATAAATGCGAAAGTAACTCTGTCTGTCTGTCTGTTACTCAATCACGCCTTAACTACTGAACTAATTTGCACGAAATTTGGTATAGAGATATTTTGATACCCGAGAAAGGACATAGGATAGGTTTTATCCCGGAAATCCTACGGGAACGGGTTATTCTTTAAAAACGCGGGCGAAGCCGCGGGCGGAAAGCTAGTTACATATATTTGTGATTGACGCGTTGGGTCAGTGGTTAGGTCGTAAACGTAACAATCGTGGTGTTTCGGATTCGAAACATCGCAGGCTAATACATATTAAAAAAACAGCGTGTGTGCCGAGCACACGTGTCAGAAGTGAAACTTCTTTGGCAAGATTCAGAGATACAAAAATCGTCGCCTTACTCCATGACGTGACCGTATTGCCATGACGCGACCTTGAAAATTTATCCTGACATCTGACAGCATTTAAAGAAACTTACCGGCAACATTTTTGATAAACTGTTGCTCATAAAATGTTTGCAATGAATATGATGTTTGAATGTAAATTAAAAAAGCTTTTAGGAAGTCACAAAAGGTTTTTCGTCAACGCTAAAAAAATAATGAAAATAAACATGCTAGCAATGTATCCACAATGCTTGGATTATTATCAACTAGCGGCCCCGGCTTCGTCCGTGGTACATGTTTAATTTTTCTCTCCATAAGAACCCTCCTCGTACTTCAAGGAATATTATAAAGAAAGAATTATCGAAATCGGTTCAGCCGTTCTAGAGTTATGTGCTTACATTTTGCTACTCATTTTTTTATATTATGGAAGATATTGATAATCTTCTTATATATAAAATTCTCGTGTCACAATGTTAGTCTGCATACTCCTCCGAAACGGGTGGACCGATTCTCATGAAATTTTCTGTGCATATCGGGTAAGTCTGAGAATCGGCCAACATCTATTTTTCATATGTACCACGGGCGAAGCCGGGGCGGGCCGCTAGTAATTTATAATATCATAACACTGTCACGTTCATTTGACGATAAAACTATTTTAATATCAATGATAACAGCTATCTAAACGGCTAAACAGCGCACAATAAAACAACGCTAATGTGAGAAACAATTATGCCATTCAATAGTAACTTAATGCTGTCCTACATCGAATATGATAAATGCAGTGTCTATTGTTTTATGGAATTTGATATCATGACAAACAAACATGTGTTATCTGTATGCTTTTTTTAAACGATTTTAACGGAAAAGGGCTAATGTTTTTTCTAATTATTATGTATGTGTATGTAGGTATTTTGACGTCACAAACTAGATAATTTCGTGGTCAATCATTATAGTTCGAGAGGTGGGTGTGTCAGAGTTGTAAAAGGGTAAAATTAGGCTTTTTCTTCATCTTATCGATTTGAGTTTTTATCAGATGACTAGGAATCACAGTAAAGATAATTTTATTATTATTTATTACAATTGTTTGCAATCACGTGTTTTTTATATTTGCAAAGTTAAGTACAAAGTACACTACGACTAATCGGAGCGGGGCATAGTAATGAAAAATATTGCACGACCGGCAAAATACTCCTTTTTGAGGGCTTCCGTAATCCGTTGCGTGTGCTGCCTAAACAATATACATAGTATATTGTTATCTCATTAGAGCGTTTTTTTTTAGTTTTCTAAACTATGTTTATTTATATAATATAACCTACATATTATGTACTATGTAGTGAAGATAAACTGCGTAATAAAGTCACGAGGTGTTATTAACGGAAGTGCAGCGTGTCCTGCGAAGGTTGAGGTGAAACCTTGGACAAGGTTCTGCGGTAGTGTCGTACATGCATGATGTTATGTGATATGTATGTTTTATGTTATGTGATATAAGTGTCATTGTTTTGGTGTCGAATGTTCTAGAACAGCGATTCAACTAAGGATAGGAATTGTGTGACGTCACAGGTGATTCAAACGAATTATTATTTATTATTAATATTAACTAGCGACCCGCCCCGGCTTCGCACGGGTTCAATGCTGATACTAAATACACTACAGAAAAACTGAGAACGTTGTACATACATATATAAAAACATAGAGGCCCGCTCCGGCTTCGCACCGCGCACGGGTATACAATATAATAATATATAGCCGGGCGGCCGGCCGGTACCGCCGCAAACGCTACGTCCCGCAATTTTTAAATCTGTAATATCTTCGAAAATATTCACTTAAATCATACGGTGTAAAGGGCCATATAGATCTATATTAAATGAATAATGTATTCAATGTATTTAATTGGTTAAGGATTAATAGTGTATTGGTTAAAATCGCTTCGAAAATTAGCCATTATTTGTCGTAAAAAGTAAATGACAAAAAAAAGTTATTGTGGGTTATCCACAAGAGATAGACATATACCATCGCGGACTTTTCTGTAGACCTTTTCAATGTGTATAATACTTAGTACATTATTTTGATAAAACTCGTAGGGTTCAGCCTGCGTTTGCAATGTAAGCGGAAAAAATGTAATTTTTTACGACATCACATTAGAAACCTCAAAAATAACAGTACTTCTCCACTATTTAATGGATGTTATTATACATATAAACCTTCCTCTTGAATCACTCTATCTATTAAAAAAAACCGCATGAAAATCCGTTGCGTAGTTTCAAAGATTTAAGCGTACAAAGGGACATAGGGACATAAGGACATAGGGACAGAGAAAGCGACTTTGTTTTATACTATGTAGTGATCTAAGTTAAGAAACGTTTCTATATTTTGGTACCTATTATTTTGGAGTTAAATGGCGGATCGCTAGTTAATAAGATCATTGTAGTTTGCTTAATTTCGAGTACCTTATTTCTTATAATGTACCTTGAGTAATGTATAAAGATGTATCTTGAGGAAAACTGCAGTAAAAATCACAAAGGATGTTGCATGATGCATCATGAGGCAAGTGAAATTCTTAAAAGCTTTTTGTGAACAAACAAATAATAATTTAAGTTTTAACGCTAAAAGCAGTTTGAAGTCACGTACGCAAACACGTGTACCTTATGTATACGTACATTATGAGTATCAGTTTAGAGTTTAGACTTTAGAGGCTCGTTAGTTTGCTAAATAAATTAGGAAGCTTTAGATAATTTAATTTGGTGAATATTTGCCTTTTATGTGACGTTTCTGAAACCGATAAAGGTTCATTTCATTGAAATCAGAATATACAGCCGTTTATGATGAAATCAAAACCTACAGGGTACTTCCCGTCGATACAGAATCTTGAAATTTGATACGAAGCAACGTTTTATAGCACAGTTATAGAGATAATTATATTGTGAAAAGTATAAATTATTTACAGTTACTTATAAAAAATAGTTTATACGGAACCCTCGCTGCGGTTTCACTTGTCCGGTTTTTCGAGTCAGCTATAAAACGTATTATCTATTCTACTATAGTATAACATAACAATCTTGATATTTAAAAAGATTTACATGTTAAATGTGAAAGTTTGATTTGCAATAGCGCGTAAAACACTGAATGGATTTTGATGATATTTCGCATTAAGATAGACCTTGACCTGGTTTACAAAGATACTAGTTTTAAGAATGCAGTTCTACGCTCGCATAAGCCGTTCCTAGTAAATATTTCTATAGCTATGTATTTTGTTTCATGTTTAGTTTTGGAACGAAGTTCCTTATCGCGCGTTGCGAAAGTCGAAAAGTTGTAACGATACTTTTTGCTATAGTTGTCGCTTTGATCTAAATGCATCGTAAGAGCTAGCGCGCACGAGCAACTTTGTCGCCGCAACTATTTTGTCTCCGCAACTATTTTGTCTCTCCACCCATGGGCTAGTATGAAAGTGCGCGCACGTAGCGACGCAATTCCCCATACAATTGATGGGAGAGACAAAATAGTTGCGGAGACAAAGTTGCTCGTGCGCGCTAGCTCTAATTCGTAACTGTTTCTTTTTTAAACGCATACGCATACGCAATATTCAAGAAATCGAACGTGAAAAGAAAAGCGGTACACATTTAAAGTTTGAAAATGGAAAATAATGACAGAACTTATGACCAGACTAGGTATACAAAAGTCTGGTCATAAGACTATAATTGTATAGTCTGGTAAGTGGTAGGTATAGTATCATCTTTATTTTATTGTTTTTGTGATATTATTAGAATTAATAACACGTGACGTGACCTTGTGTTAGTATTATGGATTGCATTATAATTTATAATCAGATTATGAGTCATGATTATATAATACCGTTTATTCCGAATATTAGATTGATAAGAATTAAGAATAGGTTTTTAAAGTGAAACTTTTATTACATCGTCTCAAACTTTTTGGTCTGTGTAGCGCATGTCGCGTGTATCGCGGCTGCCGAGTAGGTATACCTACCGTCACGCGACATGCGCTACACAAAGCAGTGTTCGGAACCGTTCGAACAGTTTCACTTTTACCGTGGTTTCATAAAACCACACAACATTTTTTTTTAAGGTTGATAACTTGATAGTTGTTTTTACTGCTGTTTATAGAATATATTCATATTATAATTTTTAAAACCGGTTTAGTAGTTTTCGACTTTTTCGAATTAAATCGTAACATAAAATGAAAAAATATAATACTTTTGTCTTTTATATTATCTTGGATGAATAGATAGTTTTCAGTTTCTAGTTTTTAGATTATACTTTGATCCAGTAAATATCATAACTAAGTATGTTTACATTATGTATTTGATAAACATTAATGATTAGACACCAACGGTAGTTTTGTTTCAACCGCCAAAAACTTGGCACGGTGCAATGTTTTGCTGACGTCATGTTATAATAATTATTAATTTTGACCGAATTATATTGCGATTTTCCTCGAGGATCGCGGAAAATTATGAATAGGAAATTCGTTATGTTTACATTGTGTTGAAAAGTAATTTTCTGTATTGAAAAGTAATTTTCTGTATTGCTATATTGAGAAATTAAAAAAAAAATTGAGAGATGTCAAGGGACACCTGGATACAGAGAGACTGAGATACACGTGTCGTTACAACTTTTCGTCTTAATTTTTTCCGTCTAGCCCTTTCGTAACGCGCGATAAGGAACTTCGTTCCAAAAAATAAAAAAATCCGCAGCTAATAGCCAGCGCGCACGAGCAACTTTGTCTCCGCAACTATTTTGTCTCTCCCATCAATTTGTATGGGGAGTTGCGTCGCTACGTGCGCGCACTTTCATACTAGCCCATGGGTGGGAGAGACAAAATAGTTGCGGAGACAAAGTTGCTCGTGCGCGCACTGTCTAATAATATTCATACTGTTTCTATCTTTCTTTCATATTTTGTATACATAATATTTATCACTACCCATAAATGTTTGTATCAATGGCACGCACACAAACACTAAAGCGTGTATATGTAGATACACACACACACACACACACATGTCCATCGCGAAATAAACAACAATAAATTTTATCGTTCAGCGGTTTCAATCGGCCTCTATTATCGCGAGAAATGTCAAAACAATGTTTATGTTAAGTGTAGTATAATGACGTCATCGTTTATAATGACTAGAATAGGAACGGATGTTTATTCCAGAAACGGATAGCTAAACGAATAGAAACGAATAGGAACGGAATATATTTCGTCTAAAATTTTACGTCTTGCATATTTTATTTTTGCGCGTGTATCTTGTAGTATTGGTACTGTAACCAGTATGTACATTTTATTGTTTGTCTCTTAAATTTTAAACAGCTTATGAAAATTATTATAATTATGTATAAGACGCTGTATATAAAAAATAAATTACTGCAATGACTATTTAATTTAAAAAGTTTCATAATCACGCCGTTTTTTATTTGCTTGTTTAATTTATATCCCAGTTCAAAACTGGCTAGTTAGTATAAACTTCATTTTTGGCACGAGGCCTTGGTAGATACAGTTTGTTATCATAAGAGCTAGCGCGCACGAGCAACTTTGTCTCCGCAACTATTTTGTCTCAGCAACTATTTTGTCTCTCCCACCTATGGGCTAGTATGAAAGTGCGCGCACGTAGCGACGCAACTCCCCATACAAATTGATGGGAGAGACAAAATAGTTGCGGAGACAAAGTTGCTCGTGCGCGCTCGCTCTATGGTAAAATTTTAGCTGCAACATACGGGTAATCTAAATATTATGAAATGTGTATATATACAATTACGTATATGTTAGACTTGCTTTGCCCCTCGGTTTACCCACAGTGCTCCGCTCCTGTTTGTCCTAGCGTGATGATATATATAGGCTATTATAGCCTATAACCTTCCTCGATAAATGGGCTATCTAACACCGAAAGAAGTTTTCAAATCGGACCAGTACTTCCTGAGATTAGCGCGTTCAATTGTAGATACTTTAATTTTAGTTAATTTATCACTGTACAGTGTACCTACGCGTCATGTATGAATATTTCGACTTTCCAACGTTACCTATGTATGGAGGAAACTTGCTGTGTTGCCAACAGTACTATTTGGCGAGCGGCCATGCGTTGTGGGTCAATGTCGGATATGGCATACGAAATTGTAACTTTATTAGTTACAATTTCGTATTATTCATTAAGGGGGGTTAGGCGGTCAGCGAAAATTCAGCTATTCGGGCCTGAGGTAAGCGGTGAGGGGGTCCGCGTTTAGTATGGAATCAACGTGCTCGAAACTGAAAATCGTAAGCGCCATTCACATTTTTATCAAAAAGTGAATGAAAATATTTAGTATTTTCTAAATCTAAAACAGTCACGAAATCGAGAAGGTAAATACCTATGTATTTGTGATTTTATACGAATTATTATCGTAAAATACAGTTGTAATGAGAATTTATATGATATTTTAGAGGTAACTTCAGGATTTTTTTTTTATCGAGCAAAATTTTTCCAATCGTGTTTTGGAAACAGTCATCCCATCACACATACGTTCTGTAATACATATTAGAAATTTCAGTGCGAAAAAACTTCAATATTTTCAATTATAGCTCATAGAAAACAGTCCATTTTTCCGTTTTCACCTACTAAGGGCCCTTAACAATATATTATGTAAATCATAACAGGTACTTGACCACAGCTTTGCCCGATATAGACCCCCTTCTATCTCCTTCTCCAGACACAAAAATCTTAATACATAGTATCTACCTATATAAAACGTAAAGGACAGACTGATCTATCAACGCACAGCCAAAACTACTGGGACGATCGGGCTGAAATTTAGCCTGCATAAAGCCACAATGATAATAGCCAGATAGCCATAATTATTATGTCAAAATCAAAAAAAAAATCAAAATTGTTTATTTGGAACAATAAAAACACACCTTACAAAAACTTTATGAACGATGGCACCCATAAAAGCTTAAATAAGCTGCGGCACAGGTGCCAACGCCCGCCTCCATACATAAGAAGTTCCACTATTATAGATATAATTTAGGTATGCTTTAAGAAAGAATTTTGGTAAATTCTACCGATACGGGGATAAAATAGGAGATGAAAGTTGATGAGGCAATATTTTGCCATAAAATCGCTCCGTTGCAACCTGAAAGAAAGACAAACAGACGGATCCAGTGCTAGCAACTAGTAATGCATAGCTATTTATCTTACGTGCTCCCAATAAATTGTATCGTGTCGATAAATATTCCATATTATGCCCCAATAAACAGATTTCTACGCAATTAACAATGAATTAGTTATTAGATCTGTCGGTCTATTATTTACCAAAATAGATATGTCGGTCAAAATTGCCTTATTATATATCAAAATAGATTCATTATAGGGTTTCTTGTATTTAATGTCAAAATTAAATGTAATTGTAGGTTCTATCTTTTAATTATATAATGTAAGATGATTATTTGATCTCTTTTTAAAGGTTAAAAGAATTACGAGTTATTAAAACTATGAGAATCTTAAACAATGATTGTTTTGGTCTTATCCTTACCTCGACGTTATACTTTTTTCAAAGAATTTTTGTCATACAATTAAATAAATAATTAAACAGTTGTGGAACCGAGGAAAACAGTTTCGAGCACTCTCTTTAAGCATACATAGGGAATAAGGAAAATGGGACAGAGAGTCGACTTTGTTTTTTACTATGTAGAGATGGCTACTATTAAGTAGTCTGTGGTGATGTAAATTGTACGCTACTTGAAGAATATTTTGGCGCCAAAAATAGCCGCTCCCGTGGCGTAATTATTATAATCATTTTATCACGTGTAACACAGATAGTGGGATATATTTAGAACTTAAATATTCTTCTCTTTAAATTTGTATAATTTATAAATTAATTAACAAGTTGCGCCACCTCAAAAGCTAGTACTTTTGTAGTTAATGTATTAGGTACTCAAGCTACATCACTGCCAAGTATTATCAAAATCCGTTCAATGGTTTTCGCGTGTAAGGGTAACAAACAAAGGGTATATTTTATGTATGGTTATACAACATATTATGCCATATCTTTATTACTGAACTGCTCAAAAGATATGTGCGATGTGCAATAATATTTTAAACATATAAAAAAAGAGGTTATCTTCACAAGTTCAAGATCGTAACGAACATTCACCTTAATCATTTTTATTTTATTACTTGTGTATTTTATTTTAATATCATTTTATTGGGGTTCCGTACCGAAAGATAAACGGAACCCTATTACTGAGAGTTCGCTGTCTATCCGTCCGTCTGTCACTAAACAGTATCTCATGAGTCATGAACCGTGGTAATAATTACTTAGACCGTTTAATTTTTCAAAATTGATGTATTTCTTTTGTCGCTATAACAATATAAATTCGAGGTAAATCAACGGTTGGCGCGATATAAAATTGGATAGATGAAATCTTTTTTGCTGCTGCTTCTTATTCTATATCTATACCAATATTATAAAGCTGAAGAGTTTGTTTATTTGAACGCGCTAATCTCAGGAACCAATGGTCCGATTTTAAAAATTCTTTCGTTGTTAGATAGCCCATTTATCGAGGAAGGCTATAGGCTATATATCATCACGCTAAGACCAACAGGAGCGGAGCAATATGGGTGAAACCGCGCGGCAAAGCTAATAGCGTATAATATGTACGGAACAAGTGTCGCGAGCTGTGGTCGCGAGTCTGACTCGCACTTGACCGATTTTTTTTGTAAGTATTCGTATGATTCGTGCGTATACGTATTATTGTTTTTGTTTGATAAGGTTATTATGTTGAGTAGATGGATTATCTATACTTTAGATACATATATAGTAAAAGGTAAATACATAATAATTACTTGTGTGTATGTGTGTGTATATTTTTGTAAGACGAACTTCTTAAATTGTATCTATCACATCTATTATGTGATAATAATTATTCTAGTAGTCGATTATCTAATTAACACATACACGTGTGAATATCGTCACACATGCATACACGAGCACACACACACATGTACACGCGCGCCATTATACACATACGCGCACACATACATACATACTACTTGTCAACGCTAATCCAAAACAATCGACGTCATAGAAAACAATAGATACATTTTAGCACTTATCATTTCACAAATATTTGTACAGATTATAGTACATGTGACAAGTACATAAACACTTTTATACAGTTCGAGTGGTTGTTTTTTGTTCTCTATCGGTACTTATTGAAGGCTGAGTCCTTTAGCGAGGTCTAGATAAATAAAAATCTAGATTGAGATACTACATTAGAAATGATGTGTAATGTTTTGTATTAGGAATGATGAAAATGTTGTTGTTATTAAGTCACTTCAAAGAAGAAGGCTTCTTATCTTAGTTTTATTTTTATTTTTTATGTACTTATTCGATGTCATGAATTTATATGATATTTTAGAGGTAACTTCAGGATTTTTTTTTTATCGAGCAAAATTTTTCCAATCGTGTTTTGGAAACAGTCATCCCATCACACATACGTTCTGTAATACATATTAGAAATTTCAGTGCGAAAAAACTTCAATATTTTCAATTATAGCTCATAGAAAACAGTCCATTTTTCCGTTTTCACCTACTAAGGGCCCTTAACAATATATTATGTAAATCATAACAGGTACTTGACCACAGCTTTGCCCGATATAGACCCCCTTCTATCTCCTTCTCCAGACACAAAAATCTTAATACATAGTATCTACCTATATAAAACGTAAAGGACAGACTGATCTATCAACGCACAGCCAAAACTACTGGGACGATCGGGCTGAAATTTAGCCTGCATAAAGCCACAATGATAATAGCCAGATAGCCATAATTATTATGTCAAAATCAAAAAAAAAATCAAAATTGTTTATTTGGAACAATAAAAACACACCTTACAAAAACTTTATGAACGATGGCACCCATAAAAGCTTAAATAAGCTGCGGCACAGGTGCCAACGCCCGCCTCCATACATAAGAAGTTCCACTATTATAGATATAATTTAGGTATGCTTTAAGAAAGAATTTTGGTAAATTCTACCGATACGGGGATAAAATAGGAGATGAAAGTTGATGAGGCAATATTTTGCCATAAAATCGCTCCGTTGCAACCTGAAAGAAAGACAAACAGACGGATCCAGTGCTAGCAACTAGTAATGCATAGCTATTTATCTTACGTGCTCCCAATAAATTGTATCGTGTCGATAAATATTCCATATTATGCCCCAATAAACAGATTTCTACGCAATTAACAATGAATTAGTTATTAGATCTGTCGGTCTATTATTTACCAAAATAGATATGTCGGTCAAAATTGCCTTATTATATATCAAAATAGATTCATTATAGGGTTTCTTGTATTTAATGTCAAAATTAAATGTAATTGTAGGTTCTATCTTTTAATTATATAATGTAAGATGATTATTTGATCTCTTTTTAAAGGTTAAAAGAATTACGAGTTATTAAAACTATGAGAATCTTAAACAATGATTGTTTTGGTCTTATCCTTACCTCGACGTTATACTTTTTTCAAAGAATTTTTGTCATACAATTAAATAAATAATTAAACAGTTGTGGAACCGAGGAAAACAGTTTCGAGCACTCTCTTTAAGCATACATAGGGAATAAGGAAAATGGGACAGAGAGTCGACTTTGTTTTTTACTATGTAGAGATGGCTACTATTAAGTAGTCTGTGGTGATGTAAATTGTACGCTACTTGAAGAATATTTTGGCGCCAAAAATAGCCGCTCCCGTGGCGTAATTATTATAATCATTTTATCACGTGTAACACAGATAGTGGGATATATTTAGAACTTAAATATTCTTCTCTTTAAATTTGTATAATTTATAAATTAATTAACAAGTTACGCCACCTCAAAAGCTAGTACTTTTGTAGTTAATGTATTAGGTACTCAAGCTACATCACTGCCAAGTATTATCAAAATCCGTTCAATGGTTTTCGCGTGTAAGGGTAACAAACAAAGGGTATATTTTATGTATGGTTATACAACATATTATGCCATATCTTTATTACTGAACTGCTCAAAAGATATGTGCGATGTGCAATAATATTTTAAACATATAAAAAAAGAGGTTATCTTCACAAGTTCAAGATCGTAACGAACATTCACCTTAATCATTTTTATTTTATTACTTGTGTATTTTATTTTAATATCATTTTATTGGGGTTCCGTACCGAAAGATAAACGGAACCCTATTACTGAGAGTTCGCTGTCTATCCGTCCGTCTGTCACTAAACAGTATCTCATGAGTCATGAACCGTGGTAATAATTACTTAGACCGTTTAATTTTTCAAAATTGATGTATTTCTTTTGTCGCTATAACAATATAAATTCGAGGTAAATCAACGGTTGGCGCGATATAAAATTGGATAGATGAAATCTTTTTTGCTGCTGCTTCTTATTCTATATCTATACCAATATTATAAAGCTGAAGAGTTTGTTTATTTGAACGCGCTAATCTCAGGAACCAATGGTCCGATTTTAAAAATTCTTTCGTTGTTAGATAGCCCATTTATCGAGGAAGGCTATAGGCTATATATCATCACGCTAAGACCAACAGGAGCGGAGCAATATGGGTGAAACCGCGCGGCAAAGCTAATAGCGTATAATATGTACGGAACAAGTGTCGCGAGCTGTGGTCGCGAGTCTGACTCGCACTTGACCGATTTTTTTTGTAAGTATTCGTATGATTCGTGCGTATACGTATTATTGTTTTTGTTTGATAAGGTTATTATGTTGAGTAGATGGATTATCTATACTTTAGATACATATATAGTAAAAGGTAAATACATAATAATTACTTGTGTGTATGTGTGTGTATATTTTTGTAAGACGAACTTCTTAAATTGTATCTATCACATCTATTATGTGATAATAATTATTCTAGTAGTCGATTATCTAATTAACACATACACGTGTGAATATCGTCACACATGCATACACGAGCACACACACACATGTACACGCGCGCCATTATACACATACGCGCACACATACATACATACTACTTGTCAACGCTAATCCAAAACAATCGACGTCATAGAAAACAATAGATACATTTTAGCACTTATCATTTCACAAATATTTGTACAGATTATAGTACATGTGACAAGTACATAAACACTTTTATACAGTTCGAGTGGTTGTTTTTTGTTCTCTATCGGTACTTATTGAAGGCTGAGTCCTTTAGCGAGGTCTAGATAAATAAAAATCTAGATTGAGATACTACATTAGAAATGATGTGTAATGTTTTGTATTAGGAATGATGAAAATGTTGTTGTTATTAAGTCACTTCAAAGAAGAAGGCTTCTTATCTTAGTTTTATTTTTATTTTTTATGTACTTATTCGATGTCATGAATTTTTTTTATAGAAAGTAGGAAAGGAATAAACGTTTATACGACTCCACAAGACAGAACAAACAAAACAGAAATCTAACTAAAACATGACCATGCAATTAATGCCAATTGCATCAACTTTTTAGAGTCTTTATCTTATTTTTGCAACTCTGCAATCCATTTACTGTTATTGTTGTATTTGTTCAATTAAATATTAATATTATAGTCTATTTAAAGAATTTATTATTTATATTCCAAAGATCAAGTGTTTATTTATGCAATATGTAGAAATATAAATCGTTATCTTAATTCAAGGTAATGTTTTTTTATCATAACACATTGTTATTGCGAATGGCGATTTGATGCGGTTTTTATTGAAAGATAAGTTTATCGTGCGATTACATAATAGCGGCTTTGATAGTGTTTGTGCATAATAGCCCCCTTGTAAAGATGCTACCATGTTTTATGTTATACAATGAGGATTAGGGTGTATATTTGGACTGATTAACAGCTTGAAGACAATTACGGAATGTCGGTGTTTCTTTGACATTGGGGAAGATAATATGATTTATATAGGTATATGACTGTGTACGAATAAGGTTAGGTGCGTACTAGTTACTATAAAATTAGATTTTTTATTTTTTTCCTTTCGATAAGTTTGTCTTAATAATTTTAATCATGTACCTCATAAAAATTCCAGGCTCTCATTATAAATAATTTATTATAATATATTCAGCGGAGCGAAAACATAACAAACATACAAACTACAAAGTAATTAGTATCGAGTATCGACGATTCATATCTCACACTGTTTTATATAATTTGTTCTATTTAAAAAGACATGTACACAGTTTAGTACATAGAACATGTCATGTACTACCAGTACTTACCTCTTTAGTAATCTGTGGTACTAAGAAAATAGTTTAAAAACTCGTTTCCCAAATGAAAACAATAATAAACGATAAAAAGTGTACTGCTTAATCACACGGTGGTAACCGGTTATGCGCCTGCGCAAGTTGGCGTCAGATTTATACCACATTTGAATTTTATTAACCGAATTGGTTACTTTAACTAAAGTTTTACATTTGAATTAAAATAATTAATTATTTCATTCGAAACGACAAAGGAAAACATCGTGAGGAAACGAGACATGTCGGAGAATCAAAAGTTCGAAGACATGTGACATCCGCCAAGCCGCACTTGGCCAGCGTGGTGGATTATGGCCCGTACCCTCATAGGAGGCCTGTGTCCCAGCAGTGGGAACGTATATCGGCTAATAAATAATAATAAATTAATGAAAATGAATGAATGAAAAATACTTTATTGCATCGAAAATACATAAATATTAAATACATAATATAACAAAAACAAGATACAGAATCAGCAAAGGGCGGCCTTATGGCTAGGTAGCGATCTCTACCAGGCAACCCAACAATGTAATATTAATTTATCATTGAAAGTTAATTTAATTTTAACTATTATTCCGTTTAGAATTTTGTGACAAGCTGGCTCGCTCCTCTCATTAGGTAAATGATTGTTTGTTTTTGCATTTTAGGCTCTATTCTCTTGCAAAATTTGCAACAGCAATTCATATTCAGATTAAAAAATGTTCAAATTTTACTTCAAAATGGAGAAAGCAATTTTGCTTATAGCGACACTCTAGCAATTAATAAACGAGTAAGTAAATAGATCGTAATCAATAGCATTTATTTGAATTAGATTCCAATGCATATAATTAACCTTTCTACTCATTAATAATCATACATTCTTCAACCTAAATAAATAGAATTATCGTGCGCGTGGATTTACACGTGCCTTTTTTTTATTTGTTTTATAAACTTTTACTTTAATAAACTATATTATTAACTAGCTGCTCCGCGCGGTTTCACCCCCGTGGCTCCACTCCTGTAGGTCGTAGCGTGATGATATATACCCTATAGCCTTCCTCGATAAATGAGCTATCTAACACCGAAAGAATTTTTCAAATCGGACCAGTAGTTCCCGAGATTAGCGCGTTCAAACAAACAAACAAACAAACTCTTCAGCGTTATAATATGTATTAGCATAGATAGGTTATTTTGTTAATATTGCTAAGTATAATAATTAACTTTTATTCTAAGTAATAATTATGCTCAAAATAAATAAAAAACGTCTCGATGTAGCGCTAATTTTGCTCTACTTATGAAAATAACTTATGACCAATTACGTTGTTCGTTCGATTTTTATTATATTTTAGGAAATATGGCTATAGAACACACTGATGAGTTTATATTATGTTAATTAAGAAAAAAAATGTAAATAGAAAATTTGTTTGATACATATTAGCTAATATAGAGCAAAAATAATACGTATACATATAAAACAAATCTATTTGGGTCTAGGATTGATACAATAAAATAGGTACCTCATAAAAATTCGCACTTGGCCAGTAACGTTATTTACTTGCGCGAATCGTGGTGTCTCTAAACTATCTGATTCTGACCTACTAACGTATTTTTGGCTAGCATGAGTAAGATTGTGTGCAGAATGGGTGTGAGCGGACTTTTTTGGGCATTGTTTTAGGCATAAATTGTAGTTGAAAAACTTGGTGTGAATAAATTCACTTACACAACCAAGTTTTAGGAATAAGAGGCTTGATATATTTTGGTTTCCACTTCTAGATATAGACTTAACATTGAAAAAATTTTGATGTAACTTTTAACATCTTTTAAACTGCTGTTCCAATATTAATTGATATTTTTAAAGCTTGTGGACAGCTACTTGTAAATTTTGTAAATTGATTAGTGGTGTAATAGGTACTTTTTGTACAGTCAAATAAATCCTGAACATTTAGGAATCCTTGCACTTTAACAAAACATAAAGACGTGGGCACAATTTCCAAATCTGCATATACGACGAATTAGTCGCTCCATTTTTCCTTATACATGCGTGTAAAACAAGTCGTTCTGCACACAGCACAGGGCCTTATCTTAAACGGGTTAATTTGATTGTCACTGTGTCAAGGTTGGAAGAAATTGTGAATGTTTAGCACATGTTTAGTTTGGTTGTTGATTGTCTCGGTTTGGTAATGAAGCCGTATAAAGATGTTAGAGTTGTGATGTAGGTATGTAAGTAGTTCGTACAAGCTGTTTCGTTTTTGTTGATTATAGTGTACCCAATGATATTATACACATTACATCTTTATCTTTGACGCATTTTAAATAAAAATAACAATAAAAGTGCGTAGGTGTAGATTAAAAAAAAAAAAAACAAGTTTTTATCGGTTCTAATCAATAAGTGGATGTTTCCAGATGTAAGGCCTATACAAGGTTGTTATTGATAGTAGATAGTCGATAATAAAATTACATTAATCAAGGTGTACTTAGAAATCATAAAAATTCTGATATAATATACGCATGTTATGATAATAAGAAATTAAATAAAAAACAACAATATTATTTGTTATAAGAAGCCATAAAAAATTAAATTTAGAACCGTCTGCTGAAACATTTATTATTAAAAAAGAGTATACCTACTTTTTTTTTGTGTGGTGATTCTCAATGTTAGCCAGAAGGGCTACTTCATTTTAACGCGGACGCGTGGGTGAACTGAAGGTTCACCCTGGTCACTGGCCATATGCGCAAGGGCGTCCCCCCTTGACCGTTGACGGGGATCTCGAACCTCGGCTTGGGCTGTCGCTTGAGTGGAGGAGGCCGGAAGGGCCCTAATCGGACGGGGAAAGAGTATACAATAGACCTGTAACTAGGTAGAATTATTTGCCAATATTAATCAGTGCTGCGGTTTATGCATTTGTAAGTTCGTAACAGACAAACAAACGCCAACAATTACATTAAAAAAAAAACGGAACCCTTAGCTGGCCACTTTGTTGTCCGTGTGTGTGTCTGTCTGTTTACAATTTTTTGCATATTTCTCTTTCAGTAAGTCCACAATATAGTACCTATGTAAATTAGTTATGTACCACGTGTGTTTTCATCTAATATAATTTCACCGAAACAGTTATGACTATTAATATTATTATCATAACAGACATAACGAGGATATCCTCATAATAACAATTATTATTAATTACATTGAATATACTGCGAATAGCATTACATACATTCAATTTTAGTGTCCTTGCTGAAAAATATCCGTACTTATCACTACATATGTAGTATAAAACAAAGTCGCTTTCTCTGTCCATATGTCCCTTTGCATGCTTAAATCTTAAAAATGACGCAACGGATTTTGATGCGGTTTTTTTAATAGATAGAGTGATTCAATAGGAAGGTTTTAGTATATAATCGAACTTAATTAAAATGGCTCTACTATTTTATTTAAGTTCGATTATATACTAAAACCTTTAGCCATAAAAATTAAACTGACTCCACATCTCCGATATACGATGCCAGAAAACTAATACCCCCAAGTACACGATGTTTACATAACACATTCAGCACGTCAACATTGTTCCGATCTCACAATAGGGCTTCCTGACCTTGACCTGTCATTGACATGAACCATGTTTTATAGTGAGTGTAAGTATATATACTACGTGGGGGTGATCTGTTCTCGATTGTTCTGGAAGCTCCGAGAATATTATGGTTTAGTTATAGGGTTGGGAACTAATGGTATAGGTGACCTGTTCTCGTTTTTTCTGGAAGGTTCGAGAATTTGATTGTTTAGTTATAGGGTTGGGATTTGGGACCTGTTCTCGAATGTTCGAGAATTTAGATGCCTATTTGTAGGGTTGGGAACTTTTGGTACTGGGGAAGTGAATTATTGATATGTAGTGGGTTGAATTGGTTTGCTCATTAGGTTTATAGAACACTAGCTGTCCCGGCAATCGTTGTCTGCCCTATTGCACCCTTTTCGTGCTGTTTTCTCTCCACCGTCCTCAAGTTGAAGCTTAGCAACACATTTAGCGATTCATTTGTATGATTTAAATTATATAGAACAGGTAAATGTTGTTCTGTTGCTTTACCTATATCGAATTTCATAAATATCGTTTCAGAAGTCTTTGGTTAAAAACTTATGGCACGAGCATTTCATGGATAAACTTAATAATTAAAATATATCCTGTATATTAAACAGTTCCAATTTCCATCAACAAATAACAATACAAAGTATACATATGTATATTCTAACATAACATGGATGTACGTAGTAATTCAATATATGAGAGAGGAATGCTGATCGCCTATTTGACCTTAGGATACATTGTATGAAATATCAATAATATGATGACAATGAAAAAACTATACAATTGTTTGAAACGATGTAACAAGGTGACATTTCTCACATATTTTTTCAAAGTAAAACTGATAATTATTTTAGGGTTCATATAGTAGATATAACCGATAACGAATATATAAGAAACCTTTGTACCTTTGTACCTTTTTACCTTTGTCTTAGGTATTTGTGCTTTTATATACATTATAATTATAATTTCTATATGTGAAAATAGAGTAGGAATTCGTTAGACTTGTCTCAAATTTAGAAATACCATATTCTAGTTAAAGGTCACTCTTGTGTGAGTCTGTTACATATACCGATTTTATTAGCTTCATCTATATGAACTATGAAGCTAATAAAATCGGGTTTAAAAGAAGCAGATGGTGCGAACAAAAAGTAACTCCAAAAATACTAGTTTGTAGTGTGAATATATTAACTATAGTGCAGTAATTATAGCAGTCATTATGTAACGTGACGTCACACGTTACGTCGTGACAGAAGCAAAGTGCTAAAAGACGAGAATTACACGATTATCGGATTTGTATTTAGAGCCTGCGCATGATTTTCCTAGTGGGCGTTAAGGTGCCTTGTCATACTGTTTCATTTGACCGATTAGTGTTATGGGCCCTCTTCACAATGGGCAGCGTTGGCCCAACAAATGATCGTCGATGTTTGCCACCATTACAAACATCTACAATGATGGCCGATCATACATTAAGGCCCTCTACTCTATCGTGATTACCTCTACTCGCCCAACGCTGCCCATTAGAATGTTCTGTGTTGGTCTTAAATGGATGGTTATTTTAATGAAAGTCAACCGAGTTTTAGGTAATAACCTTTTTTTAAATGATAAAGGTGATGTTCAATGATATTAAGGCTTTGTTCGCTTTCAGGAACATTTTGAAGGAATCCGTGTAAATAAGAAATCATATTTAATAATTCATTTCAAAATATTAGTCACTTTCGCCGTCTCTGACGTGTTTCCAAAAATAGTTGCTCATTCATTCATGAAACTGTACTTTAGGATGTAGTATAGAAAATGACGTACCTACACTAAACAAATACCTATTCATTGACGATTATTTACAATGTATATTATTTAGTTTGAAAATGAATCAGTAGTCTGTTTTTAAATAATATTTTCGAACCGATTCAACATTTGGCCTTATTTTCTCTTTATTGGAATACATTTGTTTGATTAGTTGGTATCATAAAAGATCCATTAAGCTGATTTGGATTACCTTAGAAGGCCTAAGTAATAGTGGGATAATGAAAGATTACGTTGAGTGCACCTCATTTAAATATAACTGGGTTTAACTGAATGAAGATATTTATATATATATATATATATATATATATATATATATATATTATACTAGCTTTCCGCCCACGGCTTCGCCGGCTTTGTCTAAAACATAATAAATTATATACTAAAACCTTCCTCTTGAATCACACTATCTATTAATAAAAACCGCATCAAAATCCGTTGTGTAGTTTTAAAGATTTAAGCATACATAGGGACATAGGGACAGAGAAAGCGACTTTGTTTTATACTATGTAGTGATTAGTTTGCGGTTCCACGTGTATTTTTATTACACAACAAAATGTTTGGTTTTTACAAGGAAACACTTCTGGCATTTTTTTAAACGGTACGGATAGAAGATAAAAACGGTTTAATTTAACATTTTTTACAAGTCATATATGTACATACAAATGTACGAATTCACAATTCATTATAATATTATGTACAAGAATTATAAGCCTATCGGCTTGTACTACTAATTAGTAATTGCAGTGTAAGGGTTCTCCAATGTTTCGATATCTCTGTGTGTACCTTTTTTTGATTTATTTTTCAATTAAAATTAAAATATCCAAAATCTGGAACTCATTTCCAGATTTACCATATACAATTTCATTTTAGGTATGTTAACGGTAATTATTGTATGCATACGAAACCTCGTATCGACAACGTGACGATAATATTATTACAGTGCATTTACATCAAACGAGCGAATGCTAATTCCAACCCCAGAATGTCAAATTTTTTGTGTAAACAGGCGTAGAGCATTCTTTCGTTGTTCTTAGTGCGTTCGAAAAAAACCCAAGCAATGTTCTAATTAGGGATGTAACGATACATGATTTTGCCGATACGATACCGATACCGATATTTGTAGTAATGTATCGGCGATACCGATACCGATACCGATATCGATGGCTTGGTAGAAAATAAATAGTGAATTATGCATAAAAAGTTACCAACATTTAACAGAGACGACTGTTAATCGTATTCTTTCAAATAAAAATGCCAAATCAAAAAACAACAAAACCATTTATTTTAGTATTATTATTTTACGAAGTCAGTTAAACTTTAAGTAATACACATACAATCAGTACCTAATAAAAGTTTACTATATTGGTAGAGTTTTTTCAGAAAACAAAGTGCGCACGCGCGGGCGGCCTCCCGCATCGTTCATTGGGCGCGGATTTTTGAATTATTTGATATCAAAAAAATTGGTTGTTTGCAAAGTAGGTTTACGATCGAGATGTTTACGTGATAACATAATGCAGTGGCAGCGCTCGAGATGAAACGGGAGATCGGTCCGTCTCTCTCTCGTTATACCTGCGATCGCGCTCGTGAGGTTTTGGTGTGACACAAGTTTATGAACATGTCACCCGACTAAAACGATTTTAAAAACGTTATCACGTTAAAAATTAAAAAAATTCAAAATTATTTATTTCTTTCCTTTACATAAACAAATTTGTGATTGGAACACTCCTAGTAAGCAAATAAAATGCTTGTGTCAGGAGGTTCCGCTCTTCCTTAACACTATTACAGAAACAGAATATATAAATAACTAATATATAAACAGAAATATTACTTTAGGACACAGGCTATTCACGGAGGTTCTGTTATTTTTGTACATGATAGTGTAAAATGTAAAGAACGAACTGACATTGTTAGTCTTTCTGTAGAACGGACCATTGAACTGTCCTGTGTGGAGCTGGAGCGTTATGTTATTGTTTGCGTTTATAGACCCCCTTCCAGTGACTATAATATGTTTGAGACAGTCATGGAAGAAATATTAAAGCATTTAAGTAGGAGTAAAAAAAAAGTTATAGTATGTGGTGATTTTAATATTGATATACTTTTACAAACACAAACGGCAACACGAATTGTTAATTTGTTTCAGTCATTTAATCTGTATAAACTTTTTAATGAACCCACACGAATCACACCTACTTCTGCAACCTGTATTGATAATATATACTGCGACTGCAACTGTTTAGAGAAAAATATTCTCAATACACTCACTTCAGATCACTGTGGCCAGAAAGTAGTTTTAAACAATATGAATGAATACAATGCAAAAACATAAAAGAAAAGAAAGAATTTAATAAAAAAATATCGGTATCGGTTGATTTATTATCGGCGATAACGATATATCGGCTTGCCGATATATCGGCCGATATATCGGTATCGTTACATCCCTAGTTCTAATAGTTTGGAAAATCCAAAAGTGCACGCCTCATAATTTTTTTTTAATAATTATCTATTAATTATTATTTTTGTTTATGTAATAACAATTAAACCACATCGAATCAGACCCTGAAAAATTAAAGGGTTCTATTCCTGAGCATACTCAAGCGTAAGAGAAAAAAAAAGACTCGATTAGTAAAGTATTTCGGTCGCTATCGTGTTAACAAGAAAAAGGATCCGCACATACAGACACACGGACGTCCAAGACAGAACTTTTTTAAACTGTTTTTTAACTAGTTTAAATAACAAAAATGACATCAAAAATATCATGAACGTTAAAAATAGTGTTTTTAGGGTTCCGTAGCCAAAATGGCAAAAACGGAACCCTTATAGTTTCGTCATGTCCGTCTGTCCGTCTGTCCGTCTGTCCGTCTGTCACAGCCGATTTACTCGGAAACTATAAGTACTACAGTGATGAAATTTGATGGGAATATGTGTTGTATGAACCGCTACAAAAATATGACACTAAATAGTAAAAAAAAGAATTGGGGGTGGGGCCCCCCATACATGTAACTGAGGGATGAAATTTTTTTTTTCGATGTACATACCCGTGTGGGGTATCAATGGAAAGGTCTTTTAAAATGATATAAAGTTTTCTAAAAAACATTTTTCTTAAAGTGAACGGTTTTTGAGATATCAGCTCTCAAAGTCGTAAAAAGTATGTCCCCCCCCCTCTATTTTTATAACTACGGGGTATAAAATTCTAAAAAAAATAGAGGTGATGCATGCTAATTAACTCTTTCAACGATTTTTGGTTTGATCAAAGTATCTCTTATAGTTTTTGAGATAGGTTGATTTAACTGTAATTTATTATATTTGCTGCTACGGAACCCTTTGTGCGCGAGCCCGACTCGCACTTGGCCGGTTATTTCTTAATATGTGTGTGTATGTATTATCTTACAAGTGCAATGTATGATACATAAAGACATTTTAAGTTTGAAAAATCAGATGTTTTGCGCGAAGTGACAGTAGTACCCACCTCAACGCTTCGCTTATGAGGCGTGCAATAACGAAAGTATGCTCTTGCTCTAGCTCTATGTTCGTTTGATGTAAATGCACCGTTATAGCAGTATGATACGAGCTGATATAAGAGAGTTGTGACGTGATCAGTGCTCACCGCTAATTGTGTTTGAAAATAATGTGATATGTTTACTTAAATCTGTTTTCGAGTGAGAGTATCTTTGTTCAATAATAACATGTTTGTTTGATTGCGTTAAGTGGGTTAGAGATAAAAGATATTTGTGATGTTTTAGGTTGATTCTGGTTGATTTTTTAGTACTATCATTAGTGAGGTCTAATAATGTTAAAGTGGTGTTTTAGTATTTAAATTATTTTTATTCATAATATCAATTAAAAAATACATCAATCTTCATGCATATTGCTTTTAAGTTTTATTGTCATTATTAATCCATTTTTGTTCACCTACCAACCACCATCACCTACCTACATTAGTAATAAATAATAATTGCTGATAGGACATAATATTTTCTTCATTCGTTTTAAAATTGTCAAAGAAAATTAGTAAAGGAAATTCAAGGTGTTAGAAACCATAAAAACGCGATATTTTCATAAATATAGATTGCTACTTGTAGACCGGGAGATACTGACACAAAATTTCGAGTCATTTGTAACAAGGATGGCGGTTCTACAGGGGTCTTAGTACGCAATGACAAAAAGAAAAACGATGGTGTGAACGCTGGTACCGGTGGCTTAGTCGCGTGGGCGTTTGTCGAACTCGTCGGAAAAATAGCGAAAGTCAAACGATTTGTAACACAAAAATTTTAGAATTTACCGATAGCCCATAAAAAAGAAGTAGGCGGTAGTGTCATGCCATACTTTTCCGGTGTGACTTACAGCCCGCCATACCGACGCGAATGTGTTGATTTAAATAAAACAATTATTCAACCATTTGTACCAGGCTAACTTTTGCACAGGTAACTATCGTCGTGCAGCCATTTACGAAAATCGCCATGCCATACTTTTCGGACGATTCCAAATGGTCGCCATACCGCCGAAAATCTGCAAAAAATTTTTATTTCGCCAAACTTTTTGTACCAGTATTGCATTTGGATTTTTGGAGAGTATTTGATAAAATGTGACCATTATTATATTTGCCATACTTCTAGTAGGGGGAAAAAGTGCTGTCATACTTGAAAACTTAATTTATTATTAATTTATATAAGTGAAGATTTCCAACACATAGATCTTTGAAATTTTGTATTTATATTTGTTGATCCTCAAACTTACAGGAAAAATAAGTGCCATACTGTTACAAATCGTTTGACTTTCGCTATTTTCCGACGAGTTCGACTAACGCCCACGCGTGTAAGCCGCCGGTACCAGCGTTCACACCATCGTTTTTCTTTTTGTCATTGCGTACTAAGACCCCTGTAGAACCGCCATCCTGTTACAAATGACTCGAAATTTTGTGTCAGTATCTCCCGGTCTATTGGTAACGTAAACATTTATAAAATGTAAATTATGTTTATTTTTAGATAAAGTGACGCTTAGCACAGTAAACGCGGTTTTACGTAAACATGACGTCTAGAAAATTAACGAGTAATAAAATGTGTTTTTTACACATTAATTTTCTATTTTAGGGTTCCGAACCTCAAGGAAAAATCGGAATCCTAGGATCATTTCTTTGTCTGTCGGTCAGTCAAGACCCTTTTTTCTCCAGAATACTTAGAGGTATCAAGCTAAAATTAGTACTGGATGCTCGAAGTCTATCGTCGCTAGGGCATGCAGAACCGAGTCCGGTTCCAAGTTTCTGAAACCCGGTTCCAAATCGAGCTCAGAACCGGGTAGAACCGGGTTACCCGGTTCTTTTATAATACCTCGGAAAAAAATACGAAATTAAACAAAAGTAACTATAAAAGTACCTGATAGGCCTTTTATTTTACGCGGCTTGTGTCTTGTTTTATTAAATTAATAAAGAAACAAAATTTCAATACTTCTCTTTATTTATCAGTCTTTTATAAGTACCTTGTTATCATAATTTTTACATATTATAATAAATCTGTAGAAGGGTCAATTCTGTACATTAAAAATATTGAAAAAATAAATAGCAGGTGGTGTTACTGGATCGATACTAAATTTTTTTAATCACATATTTGGGATGTGATTAAAAAAATTTTGGTCTGTCTGTCTGTGTGTCTGTACTCTGTATATGCTGACATCACGGGAAAACTAACGGTTCGATTTCGATAAAACTTGGTACAATTATTATACTTTACTAGAGGTCCGCCCCGGCTTCGCCCGTGGTTAGGCTTGCCAGGTGTCCGGCTTTAGCCGGACATGTTAGGCTTTTTGCAGTCGCGTCCGGCCAAATATGTACGTGTTTGGCCTGTCCGGCTTTTGTCAGGCTTTTTGTCAGAGTGGCGATTCGTACGACGATGGGCGGACGAGCGCCCGACCTGAACGAAGATGACTCTGACTTTAAAACTCTGTTGGCACATCAGAAGTGGACCTCGTATTTTAAATCATTTAATAATGAAGAATTTTATTCGGAACTGCTTAAGTTGGCAGAATATTATTTTGCAATACCAGGCCACAATGCCAACGTTGAAAGAGTTTTCTCTTTAATAAACGCCCAGTGGACAAAGGAACGCAGTAGACTACAAACAGATACAATTGCTAAGATGATGTTCTTGTTATGCAATTTAAAATTAACATGTAAAGAATTTTACGATATGATTTCTAAGGAAAACGAAATTCTTGACAAAGTAGGTGCAAGTGCCAAATATAAGTATAACTAGATTTTGTTATTTTTTAAAGATTTTAAATTGTTCTATAAATACCTACTATAAAGTAAATTCTTACCTAGCCGTAAAATTAATATTATCTTTTTGTTACTTTCCAGAAGAATGATTATTTTTATTTGTTTTATTATATTTTTTAGTTTATAGTATTAAGAATGCCAAAAGAGAGCTATATTCATTTGTTTTTTAGTTTTAATAATATTTAATTATCTACAAAAGACTGATGATCCATTTGTAAGTAAAACTGTAAGGGTGCACTCACACACATCAGTCACCGTGACGGCACGTCACCGGACAGGATTAAAAAAAAATATGTATCAATAGTTCTAGTATGACTCTGTTCCCACACGACAGTCGCCGGCACGAAATGTATCAGTGACGTCACCGATCAGGCACGTCAAATAATCTTTCCATACATGTATCATACTTATATCCCCACTCACCCGGTGCCGTCACGTCTCAGTTCAGTCAGCGTCGTGCTACCGTCAATAATTGCTACATGTTCTCTAGCGTGACACACGTCTAATCACTGACTAACCTGATGTATGTGTTCAATGATTCAGTCAAACCGGCGACGTGACTGACGGACAACATGACGGTGACTGGTGTTTGTGGATACGTACACAAACCGTCACCGATCAGTCATCGGTGACTTGACGGTGACTGATGTGTGTGAGTGCACCCTAATAGTGTAACTTAATAAACATTTCAAATTCGTAAACGAGTTTTTTTATTATAAATATTATGTCCATCTTTTAATAAATATCGAATATCCTCACTTTTCACCACGTATAAATACTTTTTTCAACAGCTCAGCTGTAAAAACATTATGTTTGGCAATAAAAAAAACATGTTCGGCTTTTAGGCTAAAATGTCCGGCCTTATATAGTGCGCAGTCCGGCCTTTGCATTTTATGGCCTGGCAACCCTACCCGTGGTACATATTTCGCAATAAAAGGTAGCCTATGTCCTTTCTCAGGTATCAAAATATCTTCATACCAAATTTCATGCAAATTGGTTCAGTAGTTTAGGCGTGATTGAGTAACAGACAGACAGACAGAGTTACTTTCGCATTTATAATATTAGTATGGATTATCCTGGGCATAAAAAAGGATACTTTTTATCCTGGAAAAATACGTGGAAAAAAAATGAATCTAAATTTTTCAGTTTTATCCATACCTACACGCTGTTCTGTAGAAACTGCGAACACACGTTGCGTTACCCGCAGTGTATTCTTTTTTTTTATAAAATGTCATTGTCAGAGTTACTCAATATGGAGAAATAAACCATCCACGCGAAGACGCATATCCGCGCGGACGGAGTCGCGGGTGGAAGCTAGTATCACATTATAAACTTAAACCCAAACTGTAAAGCAAAAAACCGGCCAAGTGCGAGTCGGACTCGCGCTCCGAGGGCTCCGAACAAACCTATTTTTTATAATGTTGTAACTTTAAAATTTATGTTTCTAGCAATTTTTCTTTATCTGTGTTATAACTTATAAGACGTTACTTTAACGAAATTTAAAGGCTCTGTGTTCATGAGACTAGACCGCCTCCTCGGTACAGTGGTTGACGCGTGAGCGTAGAACCGAGGGGTCCTGGGTTCGATTCCCGGTGGAGACGAAAAAAAAAGTCTCGGTCTGGCAGGACACAGAAGGCTGATCACCTACTTGTCCCTAAAGAAAAATCGAAAAATATTTCAGTAGCCTAATTTTTGTCATTTTCGAAGCCTAATTTTTTTTTTGGTAGGAAACTTATAGCATCTAAGGTTAGACAACCAATCAGAGCCACGCTTGAGGCTTGACACGAAAATTCGCGATGCACGTGAGTCTGACGTTGCTAGATAGAATTATTTTGTTAAAATAATGCAGAAAAATATAAATAATACTTCATATTTTAATATTTTGGTCGGAACCGGGAGAACCGGGTTTCATACTATTCAGACCCGGTTCTCAAGATCATCAAAAAACCCGGGTTTACCCGGGTTTTTCGGAACCGGGTAAACCCGGGTGCATGCCCTAATCGTCGCTTATACTGCACATTTTCGATATTCACAAGGGAATCAAACCCTACAGGGTACTTCCCGTGAACAAAGAATCTTGAAACTTGTTACGACGGAACGTCTTATAGCAAAGATAAAGGAAAAGTGTCAAAATCATAAATTTAATGTATCAACATATAAAAAAAAAATGTTTCATACAGAACCCTCGGTGCGCCCGCGCCAGTCTGACTCGCCCTTGGCCGGTTTATTTAAAAATTATCACGATACTAGAGAAATCTTTACGTATAGACGATGTAATGGTAAACATTTACACACTGTGGGTTTGGTATTTAGATATTGTTATACAAATCTACTGTTTATTCGTTTAACGTAGTAATGTTTGTTTTAATGAAGACGTTGTTTACGCTATTTTGCTGTGATCAAAGCAAAGAATTAAAATTGTTTCAATCAATGTTCTATATTAAACATTGGGCATAGCAATTCAAAACTGCGAATTGATTAAATTGAATGATGTGTATAATAACAACGCTGATATTTTAATTAACTGTCAAAAAAAAGGAGGAGCTTATAAATTCGGTCGGTATATTTTTTTTTATTACACCGATTACTCCGAGGTTTCAGAACCGATTTTCGTGATTCTTTCTTTGTTCAATGCGGGATGGTGTCGAATTGGTCCCCTAAAAATTTTATTCGGATAGGCCCAGTAGTTTTTATTTGATAAGCATTTTTGTCTGTACTTGATGACTCATCTATACTAATGTACATATTATAAAGAGGAAAGGTTTGTTTGTATGTATGTATGGTATGGTTTTCACGCATAAACTAGTGGAGCGATTTTGATGAAATTTGGCACAGATAACCTTTAGACCCTGAGAAAGAACATAGGCTACCTTTTATTGCGAAATATGTACCACTGGCGAAGCCGGGGCGGACTGCTAGTTTGAAATGTAGCAAGTAACTTTGATTCACTTCCCGATGGTACGAGAGGAAATACAGTGCAACCTCAATATAACGATTTCCTCGATTTAACAAATTTTTCGTAATCCCCTTGAATTGTCCATAAGATTCAATATAAAATATCCCTTTACATTACGAACATTTTTTGCGAACATCCTCTTTATAACGAATTTTTAACTATCAAGAAAAGTATAAATACCTCTAATTAACGAATTTCGTCAACCCAAAACCTTTATATAAAGATCCAACCAATGTAATGACTCTTAATCTCATAGTATGTGATTCATGTCGCGGCAGGTTTCGACATGCTTTTGTTCGTAAAACGATCATTTTTGTATTAATTTAAATTGGAAAGTAATGTGAACACTGCTGCTCGTCACTATTGTTAAAGATTCAAGTTGAAATGGATCAGAAACATAAAAGACCTCTTTATAACGAATTTTAGACCAACCTAACCTCAACATAACGAACCTCAGTTCAACGAATTACTTGATATAACGAATATTTATTTGTTCCCTTCAGATTTGTTATACCGAGGTTGCACTGTATATATATTAGTGTAACCATTTACGTGTTTTAATACAGATACTATGAAGTTGTATTGTAATATTTTCAATTTTTCAACATTAAAAAACGTCGTACTTTGTAATTGCTCTTATTTTTTTCACGCGCGACAACACAGTGGGTAAACGATCTCTCTTAGTTTTGGCGCAATGTCAATGACATTTAGGATTTGGAATTTTTTTACCGACATCGTAATTTTAGGTGAACTTCGAATGATCTAGATTTTTGTTTATCTTGATAACAAATAGGTTTCAGTTTAAATTTAGTTGAAGCAACTAATATAGTGCTCCGTAGAAAATTTGAGATTTGGGATTCCGATTTTAGACTCGAATTATGTATTTGAATTTATATTTAAAGGTTTTGGACTCGCGCATTCCATTTAAAAATAATAGGCGAAATACATGTATTCACATTAAAATCAAACGTGCTGAACGATACAAATGAATGAAATCCGTTTCTGAAGTAAAACGTTTTAAGTTTGCGTATACGAAATTCCAATTTCATTGTTAACTAAAATTTATTTCTTTTTGAAGTCGACGTAAAACGCATTCACAAAGAAAGCTAAATTATTTCCGGATGGATGAAACAGAGTTGGACTTTGCACCGTTCCATTATTTATAAACAAGTTTGACCTTCAACTAGAAATACATAACACGGGCATATATACGAAAATATTGTGGACTTTGGTACTGCGTATATAATCACTACATATTTTAGAACAAAGTCGCTTTCTCTGTCCCTATATCCCTATGTACCTATGCTTAAATCTTTAAAAATACGCAACGGATTTTGGTGCAGTTTTTTTAATAGATAGAGTGATTCAAGAGGAAGGTTTTAGACTTTAGTATATAATTAAGGTTTTAGACATTTTGAATTCTCATCTGCACTCAGGTGGACAGCTTACTAGTGACAGCATAGTGCTGAATCTTATTATTTTATGCTCTTATATCGTTCTAGATAGGTCACCTGGTGGTTCAAATGACCCATAACTTTTTCAACATGGGCCTGTAGTGTATGACATAAAACGTAGGTAGTAATAATTACTAATTATGTTATTCTTAGTTTGTTGTCTCAATACATAATTGAAGTTTGAAAACTCTTATGAATAGTGATTAAAAATACGGTTGGGTCGTGAACATTTGAAAACTATTTATTTTTATCGGTGGTATAATGACAGTTCATTCAGCTGAAACGATTGACAATTTAGATCACATGAACGAAGCTATAATGTCTCCAAGGATTTAGTTTTCTCGATCATTAGCTCGGAAAATGGCGGGACAATAGGATGGTAAATTGAAATTTACGCTTAGAGCTAGCGCGCACGAGCAACTTTGTCTCCGCAACTATTTTGTCTCTCCCATCAATTTGTATGGGGAGTTGCGTCGCTACGTGCGCGCACTTTCATACTAGCCCATGGGTGGAGAGACAAAATAGTTGCGGAGACAAAATAGTTGCGGAGACAAAATAGTTGCGGAGACAAAGTTGCTCGTGCGCGCTGGCTCTTAGCAATAAGTGTTTTGCAGAGCGGTGACCTGAAAGAATATATTGAGAACAAATAGGTTTTAGTCTGTCGCCCAATATAATTAGGGTGTGAGGCTCCATTTTAAATCGTAGGTACTGATATTATAAATGTGAAAGTTTATGAGGATGGATGTATGTGTATGTATGTTTGTTACTCTTTCTCGCAAATATTACTGAACCGATTAAAATGAAATTTATCACACATATAGAGGCTAACTTGGATTAACACTTAGGATAGGTTTTATCCCGGAAATCCCTTCAGAGTTAGTATACCTACACAATACTTAGTCGATAGTAGTAGGAATCCATTTTATACAACACGTGTTAGCTCAAACTAAAAGATGTACCATTAGTTCAGCAAACATTAGGTCCAATTGAGAACTAGAGTGTTGAACAAACCGTACGGTCGGCAAAATCGATTACAGGCTACAGGTATACTATACTCTTCGACATGTTACGTGATTTTATAGTCTACGACCTAAGAAATAGAATTGAATATAAAACAGCATAGAAACGTGACCAGAAAGTATGAATAAAATCAGCTTAAATGTTAATAAAAATGTGCTGTGAATAAAAATTGTATCAAAGAGTGTTGTAATGTCCTCCATGACCTGCGACTTTGCTTCTCATCGTGACGAACATTTATCGCGGTCACTTTTGAAATCTAATTGTATATCAATGAGGAATTTTTAGCGAAATAACTATCTTTACACAGACGTTGCCAGGAATCTCTTCATTGGTTTAACTGCTGATGCAGATTAATTGTAATTTCGGAGTAAGCAAACAAATAGATTCATCTGTTACGATTGAATAGTAATTTTCTTTGACCTCATGATCACAGAAAATTACCAGTTTTTGTCTTACATGTATTATTTTTAATATACCGGCATCTAGAGGAATTTATTTATTATGTCGTAGTGATTCAAATGCGCATCATATTGGATACTAGCTTACCGCCCGCGGCTTCGCCCGCTTTGTCTAAAACCTAATAAATTATATACTAAAAATTATATAAAAAAGCAACCAACTCCTGTGACATGAAATAAAGACAAACAAACACACTTTCGCATTTATTATATTGTATTGTATGCAATGATATAAGTGGCACTGTAAAATAACGCTATTTATCAATTGTTACAGGTCTAAACGCTTGCGAGCGGAAGTCCTACCTGTTCCTCAGGAAGGAGCTACCAGTGAGGTAAGATTTTCCAATTACTAATACATGTGTTTGTTAATATCTTAATTAGTATCGTAATTTGTATATATTTAATGTTTACTAAATGGTTATGAGGATAATATAATTCTTGGGGCATGTCTAATGGCAAATGTTACATTTTCTCTTGACTGTAGGGAATGGGTATGATAGTAATAACCGGACCAGGTAGATGAATAACCAACTGTTAAACTTTCTATACAATATCATGTCATATCAAACAGTGAAACAATTCAACGATATGGGTATACTAAATTGGCCTTAAACGTAGTGTACTCATTGATGATTCAGCCACATGAGTACGTGACCAAAAGCAGGAGTTAGGAGTCAGAAGATGTAAACAACATCTGCTTCTTAGCATTTATGAGTTATTTACTTCCATGCTTGGTTTACATTATACATACATAGTAGGCCAGTGATGCAGTCCAGTGCTTGATTATACCAATTGCTCTAATGACCGCACTGGATTCAAAAGTAGACCTAATTGGTCTTACCACAAAACAATTAAAACACAGTCTAACTTTAAAACAAGGATCTGTCACTTTAATAGTTGTATATGTGAAATACGACAAAACCAGATTAAAGAGAACCCGCGCTTAAAGTTAAACCCTGTCTAAAGTTTATTGTGGTAAGACAGAATAGGTTTACAGAACTGCATTCATTTTTGGATGGATTAGATGGCTAAACTGGAAGATTATCATGATATCTTATAGCAGTTATAGCTGTACTAGATTTCCGCCCGCGGCTTCGCCCGCATTTTCAAAGGAAAACCCGCATAGTTCCCGTTCCCGTGGGATTTCCGGGATAAAACCTATCCTATGTGTTAATCCAAGTTACCTTCTATATGTGTGCTAAATTTTATTGTAATCGGTTCAGTAGTTTATACGTGAAAGAGTAACAAACATCCATACATCCATACATCCTTACAAACTTTCGCCTTTATAATATATATTAGATTATTTCCAGTGTGGGAAAGTGATGGTGCTAGACGACCTACGGACGTTTAATTAGAAACACCTAATACTTGATGACTAATTCATCGTGTTAGGTGTTTCTAATTAAACGTCCACACTGTATATTATAGCGATGTCATTTTTCTACACTGGTAAAAATACTGCTTTAAGACATCATGGTACAGGGCTCTAATGATAGCCTTAAAAAAGATACGGATGTAGATTGCAACGAGAAGTTATTGCACGAATTCGCGAACCACATAAGTGGTTCTAAACTAAACTAATTTTAGCACCCGCCAGCTGGTGGTATATAGAAAGATGGGTTATTTCCGCCTGCCGCTTATTCAACACCGGTAATTGTCGGATGACGAGACGTCACGTCATTCGCAATGACGTCCGAGCGATCGTGTGCAATGTAAAGGTCCATTTACATCAAACGATCGAATGCTCATTCTAATCCTACTATGTCAAATTATTTTAGTGTAAACAGGCGTAGAGCATTCTTTCTTTGTTCTTAGTGAGTTCAAAATGATTATATGCAATGTTCTAATACAACACTGAATTCCAGTTTTCGTTTACACTAAAACATCACGAAATAATGCTCTTGCTCTAGCTCTATGTTCGTTTAATGAAAATGCACCGTTACGTATTATGTATAAGGCCCTCTTCACAATGGGCAGCGTTGGGCGAGTAGAGGCAATCAGGATAGTGTAGAAGACCCAAATGTCTATGATCGACCGTCATTGTAGATGTTTATTCATAATCGCTGTAATGGCGGCAAACATCGACGATTATTTGTTGGGCCAATGCTGCCCATTGTGAAGAGGGCCTATTATGTATGATGTAGATGTGTGTAGAGCCAGTGCCAGGGTTGATAGTAAGGACAGGGAGACGGTTAATCCAATTTAATTTGATGACAAATTTGCACGTCACGATAGCTTATGACAGTAACTATAGACGTTGTTTTCCCTATTTCAATCGCGTTAAGGTTCATTTTCGTGACATGGAATAGCTTATTAATTCCTAGTTAAAATTTATATCTTACCCAAGCAGCATCGACCTATATAACTAGTGTTTATCTCGCTACCACCTACGTGATCACGTAAGCCTAGACCTTCCATCAAACTGATGCTGACCTTGATCAACTGCGCAGTAAAAGTGTATACAGGATGTCCCACTATTGGTATACTAAGCGCGAAGGGACTTGTAGTTTTGCATACACTGATCACGTAAAAAATACTTAAACAACAATATTACGCCAAAAATTTTTTGCTTAATATTTCCTTAAAATCCATGTTTTTGTCTCTAGCTTCGCGCAGCTGGCATATACCGCTTCGCTAATGTGAGCATTTTGTCTATGAAAACATTATCTTAAACAATAGCTCACGTGTGTGGCAAAGTTGAGCGAGTTACTTGTTAGGGGTGTACACATAGAGTTTTAAGAATTCATCTATTTGTCAAAAAAATTCGTCTGGAATTTTAAAAGTATTTTTTACGTACTCAGCGTATGCAAAACTATTGCCTTCTTGAAGCTTAGTATACTTGAAGCGTGTATACATGACCTAGGTTTACACACATTGTTTATTGTATCCGATTATCGCGTGGGAATATATGCTTAAGACCACCCCCTTTTTTAAATGGATATATCCATGAGACTACATTGTAAGATATACAATCAATGTTTATTCCTTGCTTCTCAAAATCTAGTTTATAATAAGAATAATACTTTTATCAAGCATAGCTGCTCCGCGCGGTTTCACCCCCGTGGCTCCACTCCTGTTGGTCGTAGCGTGATGATATATAGCCTATAACCTTCCTCGATAAATGGGCTATTTAACACCGAAAGAATTTTTCAAATCGGACCAGTAGTTCCCGAGATTAGCGCGTTCAAACAAACAAACAAACTCTTCAGCTTTATTATATTAGTATAGATTACACACTCAACATATAAAGTTGAAATTTAAACGATTTTGCTGTAGACGGCAAAATTGGTCCTTCGAAACGGATTTGTTTTAAACGATGAAAATTACGATTACAAAACTTCTAAATATGTTTAAGTTTAAAGAAATAAACTAAGGATAAATAATATAATCTTACGTATTGTAATAATAGCAGTTTACGAAATCTGATACACGCCTTATCTTGAATTTTTTATTTGAATCTAATCAGAGTTGTATATTTCTTTGTTAATTATGATTAATTGGTTGATCAATAATATCAAATATATTTTATAATTAATAAACTATTACTATAGAAAACACAATTAGAAAGCAAATATACAATCATCTCGTTAGCTATTACTAATTAAACAATTAAGACAAATATTTAATGAAATGTTAGATAATTTGAACATAACTATGTAACAATAATAAAATATGTTACGAGATATTACATAATATTAGATTTTCAGCAAAGTATCGAATATTATACTAACCAAAAACTAATAAAAAAAGACGTGTGGCACTCGGGGACTGCCGCGGTTAAACTATTGCATGCTATGCCTTCAAGCCACACCTCCGTGCCCGTCGGAGTGGGGAGCGTGAGGTTTTTTCGTTACAGAATTTCTGGATTCGGTCCCCGCGCTCAAGGCCCGCGATAGAAGCTATGCAATAGCTTAAAATATTAAAAGTTATGTATTTGTATTTATTCTTTTATTACTATGGCACTCCATTAATAATGATATACCGTTACCCATGGTTAAAAGCCTATGGTAGTAGCCTAGAGCCTATCTAACACAAAGATCATATCATAAAACCGTTCTGCGACGTGAAGGAAAGACAAACAAAACACTTTCGCATTTATAATATTAGTAATGATACCATATTTCAAAGGTAGCTTTTCGTATAAAGTTTTAAAAATTCCAATTGTCTTCTTAAATTTCAGATTAGCGAACATAATGAAAGAGATAGCACTATTACCAGCTAATTTACTGCGGATGCCGTCAGTGGGCCTCGTCAACCAATGGTACGAGCGGTCCTTTGAGGAGATCATTGAGTTTGAGAAGATGGAGCCCGAGCAGCCGGTGTTGAGCTCGTAAGTATGGGTTTTTTATAGAATTTGTTGGAAAAAGCAGGTCGAAGGGTGGAAGAACACGGGCCGCTTCAAGCAGTTGAGACCGACGGCTTGAAGCCGCGACCGCGCGGTGAACTATAGACGTTTATTCACTGCCGTACACATGACTGCTCGAGCAGTCGCGACCGCTTCAAGCCGTCAACTGCGCGGTTTGTAGCGACAGCTCGAGCAGTCAACGACCGACCGCTCGAGCAGTCCTTGTACGTCGCTCAACCGTTTACTGCTCGAGCAGTCCGTGTACGGCCGCCATAAATGTGTCTGATAGGGTATTTATGCAGGATTCTGCTATTAGCAGTGGAAAGTTAAATACTTATTCGTGTTTTTTAACGAAGAATTGATGAAAATCAAAAATAAATTTGGAAAATCCAAAAGTGCACGCCTCATAATTTTTTTTTAATAATTATTTATTAATTATTATTTTTGTTTATTTAATAACAATTAAACCACATCGAATCAGACCCTGAAAAATGAAAGGGTTCTATTCCTGAGCATACTCAAGCGTAAGAGAAAAAAAAGATTAGTAAAGTATTTCGGTCGCTATCGTGTTAACAAGAAAATCCTCCGCACATACAGACACACGTACGTCCAAGACAGAACTTTTTTAAACTGTTTTTTAACTAGTTTAATCCATCAGTCCTCGGAATCACAGACACAATAGAAAATCTATTGTGTCGCGCCCCGATCGGGCCTTACGGTGGTCAATGGGTTAAATAACAAAAATGACATCAAAAATATCATGAATGTTAAAAATAGTGTTTTTTCTTAATATGTGTGTGTATGTATTATCTTACAAGTGCAATGTATGATACATAAAGACATTTTAAGTTTGAAAAATCAGATGTTTTGCGCGAAGTGACAGTAGTACCCACCTCAACGCTTCGCTTATGAGGCGTGCAATAAGTATCGTCTGTTTAAATTTTAAGAGCTAGCGCGCACGAGCAACTTTGTCTCCGCAACTATTTTGTCTCTCCCATCAATTTGTATGGGGAGTTGCGTCGCTACGTGCGCGCACTTTCATACTAGCCCATGGGTGGAGAGACAAAATAGTTGCGGAGACAAAATAGTTGCGGAGACAAAGTTGCTCGTGCGCGCTCGCTCTAACAGCTTTCTTGAATTAAAGGTTGGCCATAAACGAAAAAGAAGAAGAAGAAGAATTAAAAGTTAAGTTATATGCAAGATTTGAGTCATGCAACACTAGATCAGATTATGGGTCCACATTCTTTATGCCTCTTCGAATTCCAAGATATTATATTACCTCTGATATCGTGGAAGATATTCTATTCTATATTCAAAATACTGTTGCATATGTTCAAAGCCAATGTTATTTTGACTTAAGATTTTCCTACCAGTTTCTGTTAGCTAAATTGACTTAAACTTCTCTTCCAGGTTTTGCGAGCGCCTCATACACATACGCAACCGCCACGCGGACGTCGTACAAACGATGGCGCAAGGCGTGCTCGAACTGAAGGAATCGCATGAAGTGGACCCAGGGATCGAGAGCTCGATACAATACTTCCTCGATCGGTTCTATATGAGCAGAATATCTATACGGATGCTGATCAACCAGCACAGTAAGTTTTGTTTAGCTTTAACATGTTTTTGGGGTGCGATCATAGGTAATTGGCATGTGGAAATGGTACAAACAATGGCGCAAGACTATTATTTCATACAAATCTTGCTATGCAGAGTTAATTGCTAGAATCATATAAACTTTTGTTAATTTCTCCAGGAAATCCGACTTTGGACGAATCGATTGAATTGATGTCACATTTATAGTGCTCAGTGCTCTTCAATATGCTAATACCTTATTTCATTAATTCTATATCAAAACATAGCATGGGTCACTTTGATTTGTAAAATTATAATATGAAAATAAATGATTTATTTATTTATCCCTTCCAGCGCTTCTCTTCGGCGAACAGATCGGCTCAAAACAAGCCTCAGTGAACGGTATGGGCAATGGAGGTCGTCACATCGGCTCCATAGACCCGGCGTGTGACGTCGCAGCGGTAGTGCGGGACGCGTACGAAAACGCAAGGTTTCTCTGCGATAGATATTATTTGGCGTCGCCGGAACTGGAGCTATTGCAGAATGGTGGTAAGTTAATATGTAAAATGGGTAAATGGGTTGGTAATTTGTGTCAGAACAATGGTGAGTATATAGAACTATGTGAGGAATTTTTAAAATCGGACCAGTAGTTCCTGAGATTAGCGCGTTCAAAAAAACAAACAAATTTTTCAGCTTTATAATATTATGTATTAGTATTAGTACCTATAGAAGTATAGATAAATGTTTGAGTTTGAGTTCATGAACTGAACCCACGAGGTTAATAAAACTATAGCATACCTAAGGCATGCTAACACGCTCTTCCGGCCATCTGGGTGGCTACATCTGCCGTGTTTTGTCCATTTTTGTATGAAATTCATTCATGATATTTTGAGGGTCGTTACCCTTTTAACAGAGATCGAGAAACAAGGTATGAAGTCAATTGCCTAGTGGGGTATGGCGCAGAACAAACTCTTCTCGCTTTATAATATTTTCCAATTTTTCCAGTGCCAAGCGAACGTCCAATGCCGATAATCTACGTACCATCCCATCTCTATCACATGCTGTTCGAGCTATTCAAGAATGCAATGAGAGCAGTCATGGAGACATACGAGAATTCACCGCCGCCGGTCACTGTCAACATTGTACAGGGGAAGGAGGATATATCGGTCAAAGTGAGTATTTCGAGCAAAGTTAGGATATTGTGACAATATAAAAAAATATATTATGTAAACAAATTGCAGATTACGAACATTCATAAATGTTATTATTTCATCTACTGTTTATTAATTCATCAAAAAATTATACTTTTTATACTGTTTATAAATTCACTTAAGTATTTACTATATAATTACTTACCGTTCTATAGATAACGAAAGCCAACATTTCAATGAAATTACTTGTTATTTTAAGATGTCAGACCGCGGCGGTGGTATCCCCCGCAGTGTGACAGACCTTCTGTTCAAGTACATGTACAGTACGGCGCCGCAACCTTCAAAGTCTGATTCACATACCGTTCCGCTGGCTGGTAAGTTTGGTTATACTATAATATGGTTACGCTTTAACGTGTTTACAGTATAATATGGTTACGCTTTAACGTGGTTACAGTATAATATGGTTACGCTTTAACGTGGTTACAGTATAATATGGTTACGCTTTAACGTGGTTATAGTATAATATGGTTACGCTTAAACGTGGTTACAGTATAATATGGTTACGCTTTAACGTGGTTACAGTATAATATGGTTACGCTTTAACGTGGTTACAGTATAATATGGTTACGCTTTAACGTGGTTACAGTATAATATGGTTACGCTTTAACGTGGTTACAGTATAATATGGTTACGCTTTAACGTGGTTACAGTATAATATGGTTACGCTTTAACGTGGTTACAGTATAATATGGTTACTCTTTAACGTGGTTACAGTATAATATGGTTACGCTTTAACAAGGTTACACTATAATATGGTTACGTATTAACTTGATTATATTATAATATGATTAAGCATTAACTTGGTTACAGTATAATATGGTTATGCATTAACTCGGTTACAGTATAACATGGTTACGCATTAAATTGGTTACAGTATAATATGGTTATGCGTTAACATGGTTACAGAATAATATGGTTATGCGTTAACTTGGTTACAGTATAATATGGTAACCCATTAACATGGTAATTAAACATTATAATATAATAAAGATTTTATTTTATTTTTACCTTTAATAATATACCTATGAATATTACCCAACCACTTACAAAACAATACACTTAAATCTTATAATATAAAAATGAATCCCAAAATGTGTTGGTAAGCGCATAACTTGAGAACGGCTGAACCGATTTCGTTAATTCTTTTTTTATTATATTCCTTGAAATACGAGGATGGTTCTTATGTAGAGAAAACGTAAATATGTACCACGGGCGAAGCCGGGGCGGACTGCTAGTTAAAATTTTATAACTCTTCCAGGCTACGGCTACGGTCTGCCAATTTCGCGGTTGTACGCGCGTTACTTCCACGGCGATCTGGTGTTGATGTCCTGCGAAGGGTTTGGCACGGACGCCGTTATTTATTTGAAGGTAAGTTTTGTTATTAATAATGTTAAATAAGTTGTTATTAGGTAAATTTTGAAAACAAAATGTTGTTGCAGTAATTGATTGACTAAAGATTTTTCTGAAATTTTTATATTTGTTTAGTAATCTTGTTTAAAATGGGCTTAAACCTACATTAGCCTTATAAAAGCTTTTCAAACCGATGAAAAATAATTTCGTTTTGTATTTTGATGATTGAAATGTGTTTCCAAAGGTTAGGTTAAATAAATGTTTTTTGAGATTGAAAAATGTATACAGGGTGTCCCACTATTGATATAATAAGCGCGAAGGGACGCGAAGTTTTGCATACACTGATCACGTAAAAAATACTTAAACAACAAAATTACATCAAAAAATTTTTGCAATTTTTTTTTCTGAAAATCTATGTTGTCTTCTCTAGCTTCGCGCAGCCGGCATATACCGCTTCGCTAATGTGAGCATTTTATCTATGGAAACATAATCTTAAACGATAGGTCACGTGCTGGTGGCAAAGCTGGGCGGGTTGCTTGTTATGGGTGTACACATAGAGTTTTATGTATTCATCTATTTGAAAAAAAAACTGCGTCTGGAATTTTATAAGTATTTTTCACGTACTCAGCGTATGCAAAACTATAACCTCCTTTGAGCTTATTATACCAACAGTGGGACACCCTGTATAGTTTTAATATTATATATGCTAAACGCTTCATTTTACAATTATAGTAATTGAGTCAATGATTGGAATGAATGTCACACATTTTATATATTTCTCGAATTAAACAGGAATATCTCCAGTTTTGCTCTTTATATTTAATTTTTAATTCTACATTTTATAATAAAACTAGCGGTCCGCCCCGGCTTCGCCCGTGGTACCTACATGTTTAAACTATTCTATCTCTCAAGTTGGATCGAACTGCACATGGTGTGCGAATTTTATTATAATCGGTTAAGTGGGTTAGGAGTCCATTGAGGACAAACATTGTGACACGAGATTTATATATATTAAGATTATTTATTTGTAATTCTTCTATTACAGGCGTTATCAAACGAAGCGAACGAACTGTTACCAATATTCAACCGAACATCGAGCAAGTTCTACCGCTCGGGGCCGGTGCTGGCGGACTGGTCGGCGCCCGTGCCGCGCCCGTCCCTCTCGCACTCGGCGTAGCGCTGTGGGAGCGAGCGGGACGGCGAAAGTGGGGAGTGACGGTGAGTGTGTAGTGTAGTATAGTGTAGTGTGCGGGTGCGAGCGGGATAGAGATAGTGGGCAGTGACGGTGCGTGTGGGTGCGAGCGGGATAGAGATAGCGGGGTACGTGGCGCTGTTTAACATACATAGTGTTTGTACTGAGTTACATTGTGTATAGTAATGTAGGTGGCGCTATGTATGTCTTATATAGAGTATTTCGAGCGGGATGTTTAATACTACTTTTGATAGTGTTATTATATGACAGGGAGGGGGGATATAAAGGTCGTAGTATCAAGTGATGATTATTTAAAATAAACATTTACTGGTTGAACTTATATACTAAGTTATTATTATCTTTTGCAGGTAGATTTTGGTGAAGTCTGTCCCGCTGGTATACCTTATGTTGTAGCAGTCTGCGTATTTTTGTAGTCGTATAGATATATGACTTAGTTTAAATATGTATATTAAATACATATAATAAAATGAGAACTAGTAATCTATTCCGTATAAAGCGTAGTTATTTCACACGAAATATTAGTTACACATGCACGGATAGATGTTGTTACTCCCCCACATATATTGACTAAAAAGTGAGAGATTGTATTACGAATAAATGTAGTAAATTTATTAAGGGACTAAATACATATGCTGTCAAAGCTAGATGTATGTAGACCCTAAAGGTTAGTGCACACATACAACTTTAAAATATATTAATAAAGATATTGTATTCATCTATTTTAGACCATTTTTCACACACAAATTTTACAATGCAAAATATTCGTACTTTGAATTTTCTATAATAATTATCTTTGTAATGTGTGCACTAACCTTAATAACTTATTTTGTTGTGAGAAATGATTGCCATATGTATAATGTATATTGATTCTTATCTCTTTCGCACATATGGTGCACGAGCGAGATAGATGTACAATTTTTGGTAATATGTATAACTTGGTACATAGGTATAACTTAAATTGGTTCTTCATCTCTTTCGCACATATCGTGCATGAGCGAGATAAATGTATGAGGATTATTTTTTGTAATAATATGTATTGACGACGCGGTTGGCGCAGTGGTAAAGTAACTGCCTACTGAGCCGACGGTCCCGGGTTCGATCCCCGGTCAGGGCAAATATTTGTGTGATGAACTCAATTATTTGTTCTTGGGTCTGGGTGTTATTATCTATATATGTATTTATTAAATATTATATTTATCGTCGCCTAGTACCCACAACACAAGCCTTAATTGAGCTTACTGTGGGACTAGGTCGATTTGTATAATAATGTCCTATAATATTTATTTATTTATTATTTATTTATTTATTTAATTATACGTGTAGAGGTAAAAAGGACAAATTATTGTAATAATAATTATAATAACTAGCCGATTATATTACCACTGCAGGGATATAGGTAATGATAATATTAAAATGTGTAGATAGGTTATAAGAGCTCCGTGGGTGGCACATTGAAATGTGGCTAATTAGCCACATTTTACTTCAGTCTCTTTTTCGCTAACGATAGTTGGCCAATAGATATCATGCCATGCCACTTTGACGTCTAATTGTGTGTCCGTTTTTGAAGTTCAAATGTTGTGTAGTTAACCTATCTACACCTTTTGACGTGACGACGTCTTATAATTCGATAGAGCCGGCTGCACGCACGAAAAAACATGACTCATGCGGCGTTACCTCGCTCTGAGGCGTTCCATGTAAGGCTTGAAGTGCAAGCGAGAGTGCGGAACGAGCGACAAAGAAGCACAATCGGACGTTGTCACGTTCAACTATCGTCAGTAAACCGACTTTACAGACAACCAATTTTTATAATGAATTCAATCCATATTATGAAGGTACAGGCCATAATCCACCACGTTGGCCAAGTGCGGGTTGGCTGATATTACTTGTCGCCTTTTGATTGTAATAATATATATATTTAATTATTTACTAGTACGTGTATCGTATGATGGTTTGACCAAATTTGAAGCAGGTATGCGTGGTGCTGTCTCTCTCCCACGTGTGTTGTGTGAGCGGGACGGGTATATGTGGAATGTTCGGTGTTAAATTTAAGTTTTAATAAAGCTGTCCCGTATTTTTCTATAGACAATGAGCAAGACAGCAAATTTATTGACAACTTGACTACAAAAAAGTTGGGTTATATGTTAATATTTTCGATTTTAAATAATTTACCAATATGGCCAAAAAATAATCCGTTTCCTATATGTATGTAGACATACATAATTTGTGCTATTTATTGTTTTGGCTCAATGAAAAGACCAAAACTTCGTTAAGGTTAAATTTACGTTTGGTATGTGATAACTTGATCGTTTCTCTCGCTCTAACGTGCGACGTCAGAGCGAGACGGAAGATGCTAGAATACTCGCGGAATACTCAGTGGGGGCTGTTTTAATTTTGACAAAAAAATTGACAATACAAAAAAAATAGTACTTATAAGACATATGTCGCACAAGTATTATTAATGGCACAAAAGGACTTGTATCCATAGCCACAGAAAAAATTGATATGTCAGCCCCTTGTAACGTGGCTCTCTTTCACACACTGCCCATTTTGCGTATGTGAGAGTGAGACGGAGATAGTTTATACGTGCGCATGTAAAATTGACATTTTAAAAGGAATTGCGTAAAATATAAGTTTCTTTTCATTACCATCGATGGGGATTTGAATCCTGCGAGATGTTTTTATGTGATACTCGTTTTTAGATTGTTTTATCTGTGGTTGGCGCTAATGGCGCAAATTAAAAAAAAAGTGAATCAATGTGACGTGCGATTTTTAGAAAATAACTATCCCTGAACTTAATTACACGTCCGTAATATATATTTTAATATTCAACCAGATTTAACTGGATTTTTTAACATTGCTATTTGAATACATACATTTCATGTGTATCGAATTGTCATCATCTCTCTTTCTGTTATTCGAAAATGTAATATGATAGAAAGGGAAGGATTATTTTCAAATGTTGCAATTCCATAACATTAAAAATTAATAACTAGCTATCTCCCTCTATCAACGTATATTTCTGGGTGATGGAAAGAGACGGAAATATGATAAATGCGAAAAGGAATTAATGTCTTCTCATTGTAAATAAAAACAACTAGCGCAAGTAGCAAATATTCATAATATAGCATAGCATATCACATTTATTCACTTTTTTATTATGATTTAAATCTAGCAACACCGTAGAAGACGGACCATAGATAACGAATGTAAATAGATAATCTAGGTTTAAGTAGATTTAAGAAAAATATATCATAGAGTAAATAATTAGAATTGGTAGATCGGTTATCGTTGGATATCATAACTTTTTTTATTATTTTTGAGTTCATTATACTTATATTTCATTTTATGCAGTTATTGTATTTATTACAATTAAATAATAATGCACTTTTACCATATTTCATCATCTTTTTGTAAGTAAAATAAAATTAATCATTAGTACAAGATTGTCTAAGTACAGAAAGCATCAAGCCATATTCTATCTCACTCTAGCAAACGCGTGATGTGTATGTGGGAATGAGATAGACATAATTTTGTACAGATAAACAAGCTTGTAGTATTTTAATGTAAATGTTAGCTGTCTCACAAAAGTACAATAATTTTTAAATATGGTAATGCACAAGTCGTTATAGTGTTACCACCCGTAAATATTTTTTTTTTCACTTATCATTCTTACACAGCTTTAAGATATTTTGTACCTGTAAGTATATGAAATAAAGCAAGATTTAATTGCATTTCTACTAATTTTAGTTCTAAGCGTTATTCCAAATTGATATTTATGTAATTTTAGAATGTAGGAATGATTTATAGATGAAATTGTTTAATTTTGTGATTAAAATTTTCAATGTGAGTCGTTTGTTTTATTTACTTTTCACCCATGGTAAATTTATAAATTTTGTTTAATACATAAATATACTTTACCAAAACCTTTAAACTAATTTCTTACACAATAGTGCCGATAACATGGCAAATAAGACAAATATTGCCATGACAAATACTGTAGTTACCCTCTACCGCCTTGACGAAGACTGTTGGATTTATCTATATATTATGTTGTATGCATTTTTAATGCAACTATTTTAGACCATTTTTCAAATTAACTTTTTCATGTTTGCACTAACCTTAATAACTTATTTTATTGTGAGAAATGATTGTCATATGTGTAATGTATATTTATTATGATTCTTTGTCTCTTTCGCACATATTGTGCATGAGCGAGATAGACGTATAAGAACATTTTTTTGTGAGCAGGCGCTGGTTTTGGTGAAATAAAAGCCCACACAAAACTTTAATTAACTGTAATTGTTAACTCCCAACAGGATATAAAACAAATTAACAGAGATTATTACAAAATAAAATATTTATTAACATTTTAACTTTAAACACATAGACTCCCACAGGATACAAAGCAAGTTGATAGAGAACAATTCTTACAAAATGAACAATTTCTTAACATAAAAAATTTTTAAATTTAAACAGATAGACCTTTTTCATACTCCCAACAGGATACAAAACAAGTTAATAGAGAATATTCTTATAAACTAACACATTTTTTAACATAAAACATTTTTTACCTTAAACAGATAAACATACAAAACAAGATAACAGAAAATGTGCTTACAAACTGACACATTTTTGACATAACATATTTTTACTTTTATCAAATAAAAGAACTTCCTAGTACTAATTTTTATAAAAAGGAAAGGAAACTTACACATTCCTGTTCTAAACTAATAAAAAAAACATTTTTATCTTCTGGGTTATAAAACCAAAAAAATACTTTCTAGTATTGAAATTAACAACACAATTGTGAAATGATGGAATTGAATACACAAAGTAAGTATAAAAGGTTACAATTAAGATTAAAATAAAGCTTTTCACGATTAATTACATATTTAATAGGTGATTAGTAATATTGGAGATATGGCATGGAGTAGTATACTTACATTATGGATAAGGTCCACTTATAAATAGAAGAATTTAGATATCTGATAATAGGTCCCTGTTGGAATTTGTGTTGTGGGTTATAACCACTTTCTTATGAGCATTCAATATAGAGGCTAGTTCTATAGTCTCAGGACTTCCTGCTTTAATTACCACACCTTGATTCAACTCAGAAAGGAGCCAATTAGAACCATTTGTGTTGTGGGTTTTTACCACTTTCTTATGAGCATTCAATATAGAGGCTAGTTCTATAGTCTTAGAAGTTCCTGCTTCAACTACCATATCTTCGTCATTCAACTGAGAAAGGAGCCATTCGGAACCTTCAGAATATTTCTCAACTAAGCGATGGTGTTTTTGTGCCCATACAGAGTTATCAATACCATTTCCTTCTTCTCCCTGAGCGTATTCCAAGCTTCTCTTAAGAAGAGAAGCAAGTACAACGTGATTTTGAGGATTGTATTCTGTTAAATAGGCATCATCAATGACTCTTGCCCATGGAACTGTCGGATCCTCCTTGCCTTTAACTTGATATGTTTTCATAAAATTGGATATTGCTCTCCAGGTTTCAGCTGTGCATGACAAGGCAGTTAAATTATACACCTCAACCCATGTTATTCTAAAGAAATCACACACATCAAACAACATTTGTAAAATGCCTAATCCATGCCAAGAAGTATGTGTCAAAACTGAAGCATCCAACCTGGATTTAATGAATGCTCCCTGGGTGTAGCTTAATACTACTAATTTCGCAAAAACACATGCTACTCTAGGGTTCTTTTTGTTTAAATAAGATACAGTTTTTATTACTGCTTGTGAACAAGGTGGAGAGAACAACTTACCCAAGGTGGGTCCAACGAATGCAGTGACATTAGACTTATATTGACGCTTCAGAAATTCTCTTGTCATCTGTGCTTTAGTTTTAGTTGTGGCCCTCAGCATAGTTAAGGCCACAAAGTTAAATAATCTGTACAAATCTAATAATTTTTGAGTTGGAGCATTCTGTGAAGGGAAGTTCCTCAAAACACTGTTGCAATACTTATAAAATTCCCTTGAACTTTTAAGACCTTTGTTCAATAATGAACCTACATTTTTCACCAGAGTTTCAATATCTTCTTCAGGTCTAATAGTTGGACCTTTTGAAGATTCTGATATATTGCCATATTCTATGTTAGCAGCAAGAGGTTTTATGTCATTGACGTCTATATTCATTACTGATACTTCAGTATCTTGTAGTTCTGGAGTGACATCAGGATATATTTCAACCGCCTGGCTCTTATCAACTGAGAATACAGGTGAGGCAGGTGATTTATCTTGAATATAATCTGAGTTTGTCCATATTAGATCTTCTGAAGTTGTGGCTCCATCCTTAAATATTAAACATTGAACAAATAGGAGGATATCAGTTAAATTATAATGGATGTCAATATTTCCGGTGAAGTAAAAGTTCATAAATTGAATTATCATGGTTCTCTGAGTTGTTGAGTCCTGTAGTTTAATGGGAAATTTGTATGAATTTGCAATTTCCTGGCACTTTTCCTTAGACCATCCAGTTTTGGTGATGTGGGTTGTTGTTTTAGGGTATAGAACAATATCTTTGATCAAGTTGGGTGTAATTCCGGTAGTTTTCTGCATTATACTCTTTGCGGTAGTTTCTGATAAATCAACATAGTCTTGATCAAGCATGATGATCACTGTTGTCAACTAAGCTACTTTATAGCTAGATCTAGCAATTTCTTGACGTCAGGCAGCTACAATTTTTGGCTAAACTTTTTAACTATTTTTCCTGCAACTTTTGATTGTTGGTCAGAGGTCAGAGCTGCCCAGTGCCCTATTATACATAATACTTACTCTTTGTCTTTGGTCAGAGCGATAACAAAAAAAATGATGCCGCCCGGGAATTCCCGAAAAATAGACCAGAAGCACAGACTAATAATAATATACTACCTATGTCGTAGAGTGAGAATGAACCATAGAGGAGGCACTAAAATGACAAGGAATGCGTGAGAGAAATACACTTATGACTATAAAGCTAAGAGCAAGAGAGACAGAAACATTGTTTTTTGTTTCTCTCATGTTATGCGATTTCTTTTGTTGGGGACAAAGGCAGTTTGTCCCAAACAAGCGGCTACAGTCCATTGTTTTGCTAGTTTTCTGTTTTTTCTCGCTGTTAAGTGACTTCAAAGTTTAATAAACGTTGACAGTGATCTGTTTTAATCCGACTTTAAGTGAAAATATGGTGCGTTGTAGTGTGATTGGTTGTAAAAATCGGCCGGAACGAAGATTACCAAATATTACCTTTCACACGTAAGTAAACTTATTTGAAGTATATTGTTTTATAGAACTGGATATAGTTGATACATTTTCATTAACTCTAATGTGAAATTATCTACAAATATATAATATTTTCATCGAAATAGACGTAAACATTTTTTTGTGTTATCCGACTAAATTACGAAGTGTTCTTGTTGTTCAGGACGCCATTTGTTTTTACGTAGTTTCAAATTTATGGTATAATCATGTGATTAACATTAGGGATACCAGTACAGGGTAAAATTTTCCCCAAAATCGTGAAATGTTTTTTTAATATTAAATGTTAATGTTTGTGTAAAGTTTGTTACACGGTTCGGTTTTCCGGTTCAGCTTTCCTCATTTGCATTGGTTTAAGTATTTTTTTTTCAATGTCGGTTTTTTTGTATATTCCAGGTTACGATGCACATCATAACGCTGAAGACTGCGAAGCTGGCCCTTCCACACGAGCTGCAGCTGCCACTGAAGGCAGCGAGGACCCTGCCCCGTCAGGAGAGGCGGTGTTGGAGTAAAATCCGGAAGGCCACCCCCCGCGCCTTCCTCACCGAGGTGCGGCGCGCCTTTATAAGAACGAACGAGCGGCGGAGTCGTCCATTTTCGTCTGCTACTCGCGCGCACATTATCGCGGACCCTCTGCCCATTTATTTCTACCGTCATTTTGCTGTTCATTTTCAAATAAATGTATTTCGTTTAATTTGCTTTTAATTTGAACTATTTCCAGTACGTTTTTATTAGACTACATTTACGGCTGTATCTTCTAATTGCGTTGACATAGAAATTTGATTTTATTACTGCTTAAAGGTATAATAGACCTAAGTTTTTGATGTGAATATCAATTATTGAATACCTACATTACATTTGCGTTCATGAGTAAAGGGGTTATAAGATTAATTTTTTTTTTTATATAATGTAATAAAAAATTCATGTTTTTCGTAATTATTCCCGTATCTGTTTTATAAGATATTATTCTGTCTTCTGATTCAAATTCAATTTGAATCTGAATCAGAAGAAATAGCAATTAAAACCGCATATTCTGAAACTAGCAACTACTTGCAAGGGAATCACAACCTACAAGGTACTCCCCACGTCCTATAGCACAGACAAAGAAAAAATTGCTACAAGCAACATTTAAAGATACAACATAATAAAACAATTAGGTTTGTTCGAAGCCCTCGGTGCGCGAGTCCGACTCGCACTTGACCTTTTTTGTCCTAATTTTACTGTATTTTCTATTATTATTTACCATTGATTGAAATGATATCTAAACTTTAGCCTTGTTTTTTTATAAAAAATATATGAACTGGGATATTTCGATATTTGTGGTTAATTGCGAGAAGTGTAAAAGCAAAAGTTGTAATAAATATTTTAAATACCTACAACTTTACCATTAAACTTTATTCCGCAGTTATAGTTTTTTTAATCCCGATCTCAGATCGATCGTAAATAACTTTTCCTCTAATTTTTGTTACCTATATTCTCTTCCGTTTGAAATTGATTTCATTGTTCTATAATATTACTTTTATGTTTCAAAAGTTAATAAAAAATCATGTTGAACAATATTACTTTGTTAATTTCAAAAGTTAATATTAAATTAGTGGTCCACTTAGGTCGTGCACATGGCCCAGGGGGGGGCATGGCCCATGACCCCCATGACCCCCCCCCCTGGATCCGCGCTTGTACCGGCCGGCCGCCCGGCTATATATTTTATACCCGTGCGAAGCCGGAGCGGGCCGCTATGTTTTTATATACAACGTTCACAGTTTTTCTGTAGTGTATTTACTATTTAGTATCAGCATTGCACCCGTGCGAAGCCGGGGCGGGTCGCTAGTTAAGTTAATAAATAACAAAATCTTTTCAAATCTGTCTTTTTCTTCATAAACCTATCTTACAAAAAAATACCCAAACATTTATAGATATTTTGCCAGTTTTTCGGATAAAAAGTTTTTGTAATAGTTGGCAACATTGACGTAAGGATTCGCCATCTCGTTCGGGTATACGCCGATGTCGTCTCTAGTACATTCTCCCTCTACGACCTATGTACACTACGTATACAACCAGAAGCAATAATCTTCTACAAGAGTAAGCGAGATGCTTATCATGCGACTTCACTAAGGGGATTCCCCGTTTACTACTTTCGTGGGTCTTTGCTTTAATTTCATTTTATTCTTTTCATTCCATTGATTCTATGCTATTGATCGTCATCGATAGACAAAATAGGTACCAGGTGGAAAAGTATTTAAAATCAAGTAAAACTTCAGTTGCATAAGATGTACCTACCATCAAGCTACCATCATTTTCCCAGTGTCCACAACCTTCTACATCTTCCTCTTGTATTTAATTGAAAAAAATGTGTGCGTTTACTAGTGTACACACGTAAGAAGTGGAACTTCTTTATGACCTTATTTTTCAAAAAATAAGCCATACTAATATTATAAATGCGAAAGTAACTCTGTCTGTCTGTTACTCAATCACGCCTTAATTACTTAACCAATTTACATGAAATTTGGTATTACGCAGTTCATTAACCTCCTAAGGACCAATGGCCTCATATAAGGACATAAACACCATCACCATTACAACCCAAAGCACCAAAAAGTTTTAACTAAATTACCAACCACCGTCCTCATCCGATGACAAAATCGAAAATTCGAAATATCTTAAAAAATACCGCGCTTTTCTGCCTATGATCACTGTGTAACGCGATTGGCTGAATTGAACTATTAGGTTTGGTAGGTAAATGGGTTATCCAATCACAGAATTTTAAAATACTTTAGTTCAAGTTTTTAAAATGGCTGGTCAACGTAACAGAGGTAAGTTAAATCGTTAATTATCATATTAATCTCTCACTTGATTTTCATTTGGTATTGAAAAATAAATAGTAAAAACAGTACAGGGACGTATTTTAATTAAATTTAACGAAACAATTCATATTGTATTTTTTAAATTCACGTATAATTTTTATGTGATCATGTGAGAACATTGGTCGTTACTTACAACATTATTTTCATTTTTTTTGTACTCAGTTGAAGACATTGGTAGTCAATGACTATAAAACATTTAATTAGTTAATAATTTATTTTGTTGTTTTACAGTAATTTTGAGTATAATTGTCCTGTTTTATGATTATAATTTATTTAAACTGTCAACAGGAATTACTATTGCAATCAAAATAAACAGTTACCTTCCTTATTTTTTCAGTTATTCGTGACGATAATATCATCGATTTCCTAGCCGACTGACGGAGATTTTATTCCTAGTGATGAAGACTTAGGAGACCCACCATTTGTTTCCAAATCGATTTTTAGTTAGCTCATTGATATTTCAAGTTCCTAATATTGTACTTCCAATGTTTTTATTTCTTTTTTTAACATATGTTCAGATAGTTTAGATATTTTATTACCTAATATGTAGTAAACTTACACATTTAGAATTTAAGAAAAACTGTTTTTAATTCTTTTGTATACTTTTTAGAGGTTATTGTATGATCTCATATGTTATAACATAAGTAAATAAAAAAATCTACAAGTAAAACCTAATTTTAATAAAAAAATTTTTGGATTCACTTAGGTCTGATGTGATCACATGGGAACAAAATAAATCGAGTTTTTTTTTTCAGAAATGTATTCTATAAGCTATATTTTACACAGATAAAAAATCCCACAAGTAAATTTTAACTCTAACAATAAAAAAAACAAAAAAATACCATTGGGTGGCAGGGCTGTTGTATTTTTATGTACTCAGGTGAGAACAATGGGTGGTAATGCAGAATAGGATTTTTTTAGCTTGGTCCTTAGGAGGTTAAAGAAACGAATCTTCAATGGCGGCGCTTATCATTCCCTTTCGCTTACACACGGCCGTACGGCATGCAAAAAAAAAATGGAAAAATAAAATCACTAAAATGTATTTGATTTTCCCTATAATAGTTTTTATCATAAATTTACAATGAAAATTATGCATTTGCGAAAGTAAATAATGTTTTATTGGAATTTGACAAAATATGTTCTTTGGGAAAAGTTGTTCAGTTTTATGGACTCATTACAAATATTATGGGGATTTGGTACATTCTGTAAACCTAAAATATATGATAATTCATATAAATACATAAAGACCATAACAAAAAAGTGTGTCAACAAACAATTTGAAGTAATTAATAAAATAATTCTCCATTTACGTTATTTTTATTTTCTTTTTTGCTGACCCTACCATACTTCAGTGTCAGCTTTGGCCGCCATTGAAGATTCGTTTCTTTAATGAAAATATATAGATATTTTGATACCCGAGAAAGGATATAGGATAGGTTTTATCCCGGAAATCCCTTCCAGTTTATTTAATTAAATTATCTGTGTAAATTTTAATATGTACATACATTATACTATCTGTTAGCGCACACTGTCAGATTTCGTGTGTCAATGTCAGTGAGCAGTGTTGTTTGTGTCATGAAAATCAACTGTTGTGCTTTATTTATAATCTCATTTATATTATTTTAGTATATTTTATTACGTTTACAGTATGGACATTATCAGGAATGTATTATCGTGTCCTGAAAAAGTGTGTAGAATTTGCCTTTGCGATGTTTCAAGTCAAATTTCAATACTAGAACATATAGATGGTGATGATCGTACTATTTACGAAGTTTTATCATTTGTAACTAATTTAAATATATCTGTAGTCAATGAATACCCAAAACAGATCTGTAGTGAGTGTCATAATGCGTTAATTAAGGCGGATGAGCTGAAACAACGATGTATCATCTCAGAAAACTTTTTAAAAGAAACCCTTTCAAATGCAGAAAAAAGGTCCCATTTTAGCACGAAAGTTGAAATCACTATAACAGAATTACCTGAACTCTACCAGTGTGCGGTGTGCTCTAAGAAATACTCTAATATAATCGATTTAGAATACCATGTATTAAACCATAGTTTAGAAAAGAATGATATTGCTAATAATATTGAAATTAAGCCTATAAACATACCGATAACACAAACAGATAATATAATTAACGAAAATAATGAATTATCGGAGATTAGCATAAGTTGTGTGAAAAAAGAAACTGTAAAGAACGAATATGATGATGAATTTGATAGTACAGGTCACAACAGTGATAATAGTCAAGAAAACTTTAACACAAGTTGTAACACTGAAACAGAAAGTAACGAACACTCTAAATGTAAAATAAATGACATAGAAAATGACGAAGTGAAAGGCACAGCTATTAACTTAGTTTGTCCAAAATGTAATGTAAATCTACCAGATTTGGAGACACTAACATCTCATATACAAAATCATAAATCAAAAACCTCAAGCAAAATAAAAACATACAGTCATAAGTGTGACAAATGTATGCGTAAATTCACGAATGAAGCGTCCTTACTCGCACATTTAAAAAAGCATGACGAGAATCAACAGAAATTTACTTGCAAGAGTTGTAAACGAGAATTTATGCATCAGGCTCATTTAGACAACCATATATTACTAGTTCATACGAGAGATAGAGGATTTAGTTGTGATTGTTGCGATAAAAACTTTACGACACTAGAAGCGTTACATGTCCACAAAGAAATACATAAAGTAGAGAAGAAACATCAGTGTAAGATATGTAAAAAGTCGTTTTTAATGTTGTCGTCACTGACGGACCATTTACGGACGCATACAGGTGAAAAGCCGTATTTATGTTCGACGTGCGGACGCAGCTTCTCGCAGAAAACTAATTTAGAACAACATATAAGGAGGCATCTTGGTTTGAAGCCGTTTCAATGTGAAAATTGTGATAAAAGGTATTTTTCAAGAGTTAGAATTTTGTAAAAAACAAATTACATTTATGAATAAATTATTTACTAAATGTAATATGTATGGCATCTATTTAACATTTTAATATGCACATTTTCAATCATCAATGTAGTTACATTGATTGCTATCAATTTTTGCCTTTCACAAAATATTACAAAACAGACCTTGAAATGCTACTGCTTTATTCTTAGCTATATACGGTTTCACTCGTGTGCTCCTCTCCTATTGGTCTTAGCGATAAGATTTATATAAGCCTATAAATGATCTATATAACAACTAAAGAATTTTTCAAATTAGACTCATAGATCCTGAGATTAAAGCAAATAAACTCTTTAAATAATTCAACTATCTAATATCATCTTCAATCTCAACCTCGAATTTCACTTGACATATTTATTTTATTTTTTCTTATAGTTTATTCATGCATTTATAAAACCAACCTAAAAATTAACATTACAGGTTCGTTTCAAAAGGCGAGTTAGTAGCGCACACACGCAAACACAGCGGTGCCCATCCCTTCGTGTGCGACGACTGCGGCAACGGTTTCACTACCTCAAGTTCCTTAGTAAAACACAGACGAACACACACAGGGGAACGGCCATTTTCCTGCGACATGTGTTCTATGAAATTTGCTTCATCGGGAACTTTAAAGAATCACAGACGAACACACACGGGTGAAAAGCCGTATCAGTGTTCGTTTTGTGAAAAAGCGTTTGTTCAAAGACAGGATTTGGTATCGCATGTTCGATGTCACACGGGGGAGAAGCCGTATGTATGTACGAACTGTGGGCAAGCGTTTAGAAAGGCTTCAGCACTAAAGGTGCATTTGAAAATACATGGGAAGGAACGGGATTTGCTGCACGGTATTCAGGTTCAAGTTTAGGACAATAAAAAGCAAGTTTATGTAGTAATCAAAGACTTAGTTAAATGGTTTTTAAACACGATTTATTCATGACATCATTTTGAATTTGATCATGTAAATGGAAAACAAAAATAGTATTGTGAATTTAAAGTGTAAAGTAAACAACAAAGTATTTATTGTAAAATCAAACACAAAAATAGTATTTTAAGTATAAACCACATAGTATTAACATCAATATAACACATTTAACAATTACACAGTTGATTTTTACTTGCTATATGTGATAGTAATTATTAAAAAACTTATATGTATGTTACAGTCAAAACCTTTAACCAGTCAAAAACCTTATGAGGGCTGAGGGTTTTGACTGTAACATAATATAATTACAGTATTTTCATGTATTACAATTTGCTATGACAAGTATTAAAATATAGGCATGATGTGCCAAATGCTATTTATTTTTATAAAGAAATTTTAACTTTTTTAAGTAAAGCAGCTTTTATTACCTTTGCCATGCCAGTTTATTAATGTTTTCGTTGTAAGTATTATTTTAAGTATTGAATTTTATACTCGACTGAAGACTCTAGTTAAATCAAATCGAAATAGTAATAAATTATGACATAATATTATTTGTTTGTGTATAATATGTCTGTCACACTAAAAAAAATTCATAAAAATAATCATGGAAAGATTCGAAGTATTATATAAGTTTTAAAAATGTCGTATTTTAGTCAGATAATACATATTTAAATATCATTTATTTTTAAAAGTATGTTTAATAAGTTTCAGTGTGTATTATATGACATACTTAATTGTAATTAGGAAGTATTATTTATTGCTCAGTGATTGACTTAATATTTAGGTTTCAGTCTACTTATACTTTTGGTTTCTAGTGTGTTTAATCTCTCACTTCGTACCTGAATTTTACATAATTTGTCACGAGATTTAAGACCTATTTCTATATTTTATTATAATATTCTTTTAAAAAAAGTTTTAAATTTGTCGGCAGCATGAATGTGAAATAATGTATTTAGTCAAATATAGAAATCGATCTTAATTTTGATAAACAATATCTTATTATTTAAATGTATAAAGGTTTTTTGCCATCACATCATTTCCTACCAGAATAATAAATATTATTATTAAGATATTATATTTTGTGTTTTCTTTCATCTCCCTGCCTGTTACATTCAATGATAATCTAAAATCTAAACATAATACATACACTCAAAGTATAAGTAAAGATAGTGTACGAAATAAAATAAACTTGTAAATTGTTTCGTAGTTTGTACAAAAGCCAAGTCGATTCAGATTCGACTAAAAGTACGTACCAAGCTCTAAAATCATAACATGACTGACGCCTAGCGCCATCTATCGATATTTTAATTTTCGAGTAAAATACAATTATTCGACTCGACTATCCTCACTACACAATATGTAGGGATATCACTGTGTAGCTTAATTTTTTTCAGGATTCATTTTACCTCTTGTTTCAGGCCATGCGCAGACGACAGACTATCCGTGACGCACTTTTTAGTCTGTGAAAATAGAACCTATGAAATTATATGCAGTAACGCACACGACGCGCAAAAAGTCCGGCGCACAAAAAATCCGTGTAATTCGGGCAGACCGCACCGCGCCGCTCCGCACAAAAGTGTGCCGAGAAAGTGTGTGAAAAGAATAATTGAACGTTTGCTTCAACGCGCGCTAACGCAGACGGCGCACACTTTACACGATTTCCATAGCGTCTACGTCCCTACAGCTCTGCCGACAAAATGATCGAAGATGTGCGTCGTGTGCGTTGAGTCTGTGAAAAATCCGCGACCGACTTTTTGCGCGCCATGCAGACTTTTTGTGCGCCGCAGACTCGATCGCACAAAAAGTGTGCCGTCTGCGCAGGGCCTCAACGTGACTATCATGTACACGCATGACAAATAACATCTTTCTAACAGTAGTAATGGATAAATGCTTCCAAAGTTTTAATATAAGCCTACGATGAAACAGACTGTATCCTGTATGAATGTAAACACAAACAAAAGACAAATTTCAGAAATTGTAAAACTATTCTTTGATTAACATCGACCTAACCATTTCATATAGGTATCTAATATTGTTCACTGTCATATTCTAAGTACTTAGTTCTATGTACATGAATGTTAAAAAAAGAACGATACTTGATTTCTGTGTAAATAATACATTTCCGTAATAAAAAAGATATTCCTAAATTTTCCACAATACCGCCTAGCCACAGCCAAGAACGGCACAGCGTGAGCCACGCCGAAGCGATGATCGGTAAAACAATTAATGGTAGGCTACGGACCACGGACAACCGCGGCTAACCCACCACTGATTTTTACCGAATCATGGCTTAAATTTTACTCTGGTACACATACAATACTAACTAGGGTCTAGGGATGAGAATAATTTTTGCAATACGTTTTTTCTGGTTCTTGGAAATATCGTAATGCATCGTTTAAGCCTTTGAAGTATGTATGCCTTATTGCGACAACTATCACTATGTTTAATTTATAGGTAGGATATGATGCGTTTTTGCTTTGAATTAGGTTTTTATTTGCAAGCAGCCATACGCATAATAAATGTTTATGGTCCGGGAGCCAGCAGCAGATTTTATGACCAAGTTCCTCTCAAGCCAATCAATTCCTTATTCAATTCTTAAATAAACCTAGATCTGACTTAAAACTAGAACATAACAATATAATAATAAATAAAACTCATGAAACACAATTCTTAGGCATAACAATAGACATGAATTTAAATTGGACATCTCATATTGAAAAAGTATGTAATAGAATAAATAAGTATATAGTTATATGTACTCAGACGTCTTCGTAAAATAACTGACATAAAGACAGCAATATCGGCATACCACGCATACGTAGTATCAATTTTAAGATATGGACTTATAGTATGGGGAAATGGAGTAAATATAAAGAAAGCTTTTGTATCACAAAAAAAATGCATCCGAGCTATATGTGGTGTAGGGCCTTTCGAATCATGCAAACCCCTTTTTATAAAACTTAAATTATTAACTTTGCCGTGCCTTTACATATTTGAAATTTGCAAATTTGTTAAAAATAATCAAAGATTGTTTACGACGGCTCAAGAAATGTACGGGAATTTACGTCATCCCGATAGATTGATACTTGACCATAAACCTAGAACATCTTTGTACTCAAAAAACTGTCATGCTATGTGTGTTAAAATATGTAATAATATTCCAGACGATTTAAAGAAATTTGACGCAAAACAGTTTAAGACAAAACTTTATATGTGGCTATTAAGCAAAAATTTTTATAATGTAAGGGACCTTTTGGATTGTAAACATAAATATTGACATGTATGTTATTCTTTGTTGTTCGTGTGTGTAATCGTTCGTTTGTGTGTAATAAATAAGTATATTTTGAACTTAATTATAATAAGTATGTAATGTTTATGTAATAATTTTTTTTCTGATTATGCGGAGCTGTGAAATTATGTTTGCATGCCAGTATAACTGGCGAATGTGCTGTACTTTTCCATAAATAATAACTTGTGAACCACATTTGAGCAAATAAAGATTTATTTATTTATTTATTTATTTAAGCGGTAATTAGTAAAATGCATCAAAGTATAGTATTATGAAGCCACGTGAACGTCAGCTGAAGCTCGGTTGGGGGGAAGAGCGGTTGTAGCCTCCCGTATCAGCTGACGGTTTTTCCACCAAGATACAGCCAGCTGACATATATATTTATCCACAGTTACATATAAGCTATCATCAGGTAAATTTTTGTTTGAGAGGAAATAACGGAAAATAAATTTTTCTTTAAATTTAACTTTCATGTTCGAGACACCAGCTGACGTATAATACACCATGTTGTAACCAGCTGACTATTTTTTTTCGTTGAGATATTGGGTTAGCTACAATTTGACAAATTTTTAGCTGAGAGGAAATGAATGAATGAATGTATTTTTTTCTACAAGGCTACAACCGCTCACCCCCCCAACCGAGCGCCAGCTGACGTTCACGAGGCTTTATAATACTATACTCTCATGCGTCTGACGAATTATCTCTTGAGAGGAAATAGTTAACCAAATTTGCACCTGGCTCCCTAACCATTATATATGTGCCATATGAATGTACCTATGTTAATAAATCCAACACTTATCTAGTAATTCAGTTGCGTTCAACCAAGTTAAGCAAACAGTAGTTTTGAATATTAGCATATTTCATATTTGATACATATATGAATTAAGTGAGGATAAATGTTTACTGCTTTTTAGGGTTCCGTAGCCAAAATGGCAAAAACGGAACCCTTATAGTTTCGTCATGTCCGTCTGTCCGTCTGTCCGTCTGTCCGTCTGTCACAGCCGATTTACTCGGAAACTATAAGTACTACAGTGATGAAATTTGATGGGAATATGTGTTGTATGAACCGCTACAAAAATATGACACTAAATAGTAAAAAAAAGAATTGGGGGTGGGGCCCCCCATACATGTAACTGAGGGATGAAATTTTTTTTTTCGATGTACATACCCGTGTGGGGTATCAATGGAAAGGTCTTTTAAAATGATATAAAGTTTTCTAAAAAACATTTTTCTTAAAGTGAACGGTTTTTGAGATATCAGCTCTCAAAGTCGTAAAAAGTATGTCCCCCCCCCTCTATTTTTATAACTACGGGGTATAAAATTCTAAAAAAAATAGAGGTGATGCATGCTAATTAACTCTTTCAACGATTTTTGGTTTGATCAAAGTATCTCTTATAGTTTTTGAGATAGGTTGATTTAACTGTAATTTATTATATTTGCTGCTACGGAACCCTTTGTGCGCGAGCCCGACTCGCACTTGGCCGGTTTTATTTACATAATATACTGAATGGGATCTGTATGACATTTGGAAGGTACAAAAATAAATCATTTTAGTACCGTTTTCAAAGGATACTTTTTACCTAACTAGTAATCATTATACTAATTATAATATTACACACGCGAAAGTATGCGTGTGGCTGGACCGATTTGGATGAAACTTTACATGAATGAAGGTAGACCACCAGAATAGCACATGAACTATAGAAATACTTAATTTTGCACGCGGCTTCGTACCACTTGTACTTAGCAAAACTAGTAGGTAAATAATTGTTTTCTTTTATGAATCAAATTCCATAAATGTTTTATACTGTTTGAATTGAAGGGGTAAAATAAAACACAGAATACTTCATAGAAATCTTATTGAGATATCAGTTCCAAATAATCTTAAGATCTAACAATAAATACCATTACAATGCATAGTAATGAACACATGTATAAAATATATCATTGGTATATTATAAGTGAAAATAAATTTAAATTCTATAAAATTTGGTACCAGTGAATTTTGAATATGATTATTACATGACTAGCCGTGCCCCGCGGTTTCACCCGCGTGACTCAGCTTCTGTTGGTTGATAATATTAGTATAGATTATAAAGCTGAAAAGTTTGTTTGTTTGAACGCGCTCATCTCAGGAACGGTCCGATTTGAAAAATTTTTCCGGTGTTAAATAGTCCATTTATCGACGGAGCGAGGAGCGGAGCGGAGGAGCGGAGCAATGCGGGTGAAACCGCGGAGCACAGCTAGCTTTAAATATAGATTGATTTTTAATACTTCAATGTAATGAATATTTCATTATTTCTATACTTAAAAAAATATTTTTTGTCATAATATACCAATGATGATACAACTTATCGATCTCTATATAATCTGACATTGCACAAAATGATTTTTCAAGCCAAAATTCTTTTATTTTTCCTCCATTTACGCCAATTTTATTTCTTCAAAATAACTTACTACACGTATATACAAATAAAACACTGTAATACTCAGAACATTTTTTTGATACATTTTTGAAGTGAAACTTCTTAGGCGCGTTGAGGGTAAAATTTCAATGTCGCGTCATTGCAATACCGTCACGTCATGGAATAAGGCGACGATTTTGGCATGTTTGAATCTTGCCAAAGAAGTTTCACTTCTGACACGGTTTTTTTTTATCTTTTATTTGACATTTATTTAGTCTGTGCTGCGGCGAGACGTTTTTTTAGATCTAGCAACACATTGACTTCCGGTTGCCAGACCGACTTGTCTTTGGTCGACGCCTTTAATTTTCGCACCTTGTCACCCTGAAAAAAAAAAAATAATTTTATTTTATTTGTCTTTGTAAAACAAGCAAACATATTTCTTATAAATAATAGACGAAATACCAAAATTTTATTACAATACTGTATTTTATGTATGAGAATTTTCAGTAACAGATAATAAGTGTAATAAAAACTACTGAACCGATTTAAATGAAACTGCGTTCGCAAATCAGATGTATCTTATAAGAGCAATCCGTATTATATTAATTTAGTTACACTATTTTTATTTAATTTCCTACACACAAATAGCAGTAACCTACTTTAAGGGCTTGGTCTAGTAGTGCAAACAAATGCATCCTGTCATCCTATATGTAAATAATACAAATGTACTATGGGAAAGTTGCTCCACTTAATTTTTAAAAATTAAATCATTCGTATGCATAATTTAATATTCGTAATAAGTACCAGACATGACAATTTGAAACAATTTTCGTGAAAATTACACCAGGTGATTTTTTTTATCAGTACACAAAATTTGCGAATACGTTCTATTGATATCTTCAAATGCATAACTCTATACATTTTTTTCGACCTAAGTTTCTTAGTGAAAGTTGTTCAGTTTAACTAATAAAACGGATAAATAAATTTTGTATATAATAAAAAAAATGTAATGTTAACACGTCCGCTCGCATCAAAATTCATAAATTACATATATGCATCGCGCGGAACGCCGTCCTTATATAGGAGTCGAGGAGGCGTGGTGTCGTGCGGCCCGCGTGTGCCGCAAACGGTTCAAGCCAAATCCGACTTTTGGCGCTACAGGTTACATCGCTGAATCCACTGCGGGTAACGCAACGTGTGTTCGCGGTTCTACAGAACAACGTCTATGGATAAAACTGAAAAATTAAGATTTATTTTTTTTCTTCGTATTTTTCCAGGATAAAAAGTATTCCATTTTATGCCCAGGATAATAAGGTATAATTATACCAAGTTTCATTGAAATCGAACCATTAGTTTTCACGTGATGCCTTCACATACAGACAGACAGACAGACAAAAATTTTTTTAATCACATATTTGTGTTTGGTATCGATCCAGTAACACTGCTATTTATTTTTTAAATACATATTTTCAAAGTACAGAATTGACCCTTCTACGGATTTATTATATTATACGTATAATATATATATTTATATGGATAAACCTAATAAATATTTTGCTAGCATTCTGATGCTTTATCGGTTGCACTGGATTTTTCTTTTCTTTTTTCAATCGCTTGAATGACATAGGATGGGTCCTTGATGGGCATGGAATGCTGAAGTCTCGAATCAATCAATTCTGACAGTAGGCAATTTATGTAAAATCTTGATAATGGTCCATCATTTTATTTTTTTTTGCCTAAACTTATATATTCTATTTTTAACGAATGATTCACTCCAGTCCAAACAGCAAATAAGCAGACTTCTGCTTCTGCAACGTTTAGTTGTCCCTGAATTTGGAAAAAATAGTCATGATTCTTATCTATGACAAAAGTGTTATTTTTTTTGCATTGTATTTCAAATATTAAATTTTTTATTTTTAACCGCATCTTCCGCATTCATCTCTTTTGCCGGAATTAGACATTTAACTTCTACTAGTCCCATTTTCCCTTCTTGATATGGGAGTGTATAAAGTAAATTTTTCTCGTTATACTTTTAAAAAGTTATTATTGTCATTTTGCTCATTAGGTAAAGTAATTTCGATATCAGTTTTAAGTTTTTTGATACCTGCAATAATAACGTCATAATCGCCTGCACATACTTATCGATTACACCCTGTATACAATCCACCATCCACATTCATAATGTTTTCCTGTCCTCCTCTCCTTTACGCTGTTCACCGATACATTTTAAATGAGTAAATCTGCTACCACTGAAGGATGTTTCATTGTGATCAGCAAATTTTCACCACTGTTGTCGATTATTTGTTTTTCATTTTTAATCAGCAATTGGGAATCATCAGTTTTGTTTTTTGCAGATTGGTGATGTACCCTAACAATACGTCGAAAAGGGAAAGCATCAACGAATTATCGTTTTCGTCCTCTTTTTTTATTCTTCGCATCTCTGTTAAACTCAAAACTCAAACTCAAACATTTATTTATTCAATTAGACTTCTTCTAGAAGCACTTTTGAAACGTCATTAGGTACATATTTTTAACATTTACCACCGATTCGGAAAGCAGTATCTACGGAGAAGAATCGGCAAGAAACTCCATAGTTGCTCTTTTTACTTGTTACTTGTGTTTGTTTAGTTCAACACCCATTGAATTTTCTATGTTATTGCGATCTTCCATTACATCTGAGTTTTTATGATGTGATGATAATCCATTCGTTTTAATATTGGTACTTAGAGTTGGTGGACTAAACTAGAAATGGTGGACTAAATTTGTCAGCGCGTCTGTAAGATCAAAATATAAATAAATAAATATTATAGGACATTATTACACAAACCAACATCCTGTATTTAAGTTACAAAATTAATAATCAAACAACATGCCGCTACGTTTAAAATGACTAGAAGAAAAAAAAAACACCTCGACATATTTGGAATTTTGGAGTAAACAAATCATTTTCCCCGTATGTCCCAAGTTCAAGTTCTCAATATAATAAAATATATTTCGTATTTCTCAAACGAAAAATAAACATTTTTGGAACTTCAAAAAAAATATATATTATAAGAAAATTTATGAGCTTACTTTAGTTTAAAAGAAACATTCATCCCTTTACTGAAACCCCGTAAAATAAAGAAATTGTTGCCAATCACCTTTGTAATGTATTTGGTTTCATTAACTTTATGTTCGAAGATAATTTTTTTTCTAGTAAGTACATAGTTACACGCATATTTTTTTCGTTTATTTTCCATATCGAAATCAAATGTTTAAAAATACGAATATTTGCACAAAACTAAGATAAAAATAATCAATTAACAAAAATATTAAATTTAATGAAGTAGAGCAACTTTCACTTCGGTATGAAGGAAAATCGAGCGTAGAGCACACGTCAGAACGCTCCGGCCCAAGGAGCGCGACTAAAGAAATTCGCTATGATTTTTCCTAATTATTTTAAATATTTTTTTAATATTCAAAGAATTATCAAAATTCAAAAAAAAAATTTTTTAAAGGATTAATACTCATTGGTCTTCAACCAACTCGAATAAATTAATGGAAACAATAACTTTTAGCAGTATTTATCAATAGATTTTGTAAGGCAAAAAATGGGAAATTTAATGAATTTATAACGTTCTAATTAGGAAAATCATAAGTTTTTCGGCAATTGTATTCAGCAGTTTTTAATAACGACTATATAAGGATAATAATGTGCTGATCAGATTGTGTAAATTGTAATCGGTTGCAACGTAGTGAGTGCACAAACTTAGCTCGAAATGTCTTTGGGGGAAAGAGACTTATCTTGAAGGCCTGATTAAGGTAACATAAAGTAACTTTACAAATGTGAAAAAATTCACGCGCATTGCGTATATAACACTAATTGATAAACAAGAAAAAAAAATTCAGTTTATCATTTCATTAGCCGGGAAAAAATTGTCAAATAACTTGTTGAAAACGCAATTTTGCTAGACTGCAGCCTTAAGTCTATAAAAACGCGTATTTTTTAAAATTAAACCAATAATTATATTTTTTAGATAAAATAACTTTTATAATATTACCTGTTCAGCAATAGCCTTCTCCAAGCTGGCAACACTATCCCCGCTGTCACTGGCCGGTGTTGCCTGATTCGCCTGCGCGTTAGCCAACTTCTTTTTTAGCTCTAGCAATTTATTCACTTCGGGTTGCCATATTGCCTTGTCTTTTGTTGATGCTTTTAGTTGTCGAACTTTTTCGCCCTGTGAAAATAATGTTTTTTATATTCTCTAAATAAAATCTCGTATTACTATGAAAATCTTAAATTTATATTACACTAATTATTATATTTGAAAATACTTTGAAAATTCTTGTTCAAAATAATTAATACACTTACTAAGATAGAGATTATAGTGCAAATGTTTACTGCATTTTTTATTATTTTTAATTATGAATTTAAATAAAAAAAATATGATTTTTATGAAAGAAAAAACAAAGTTTCAATCGTTGATAACCACAAAATTATTACATATTATTTTCTTAATTTTTGAAGCATTAAATAAAAAAAATCACATTTTCATACCTGTTCGGCGATAGCTTTTTCAATGCTAGCAACATCATCACCTTGCACAGTGTTGCCCTGCGGCGTTGCTTGCGCAATTGTTAATTGTTTCTTTAGTTCTAATAGTTTATTCACTTCGGGTTGCCACACTGATTTGTCTTTTGTCGACGCTTTCAGTTGGCGCACTTTTTCGCCCTGTTTTTGAAAAAAAGAGTAAAAATTAACGAGAAAAATATTTATTTCAAAATATACAGTATGGTGACAAAAAAAAATATATTTTTTATTTTCCCGTTTGTCCATTTATAAATATATTATATTATATAACTTGATACATACTATAATAAATGGAATTGCTTAGACGATTTGGACGAAGTTTTGTGTATTTCACCGTAGTTTTAATATTTTGGATTAAAAATTAAGACAATCAACATAAAATGTCCGCAAAAAAGCCAGGTTATTAAATTAGTACATAAATATGAATACTCACTTGAGCCGCGATAGCTTTTTCTAATTCAGCTACATTAGAGGCCCCTGATGTTTTCGCTGCTTCACCATTTTGCTAAAAAAAGTTATAATTTTTAAGTACTTTTTCTTATTTTATACTAGCTGTCCGCTCGCGGTTTCGCTCGCTTTGTTTAAACCCACTAAATGATACGATATTAAAACTAATAAAACAATGCAACGGATTTTGATGCGTTGTTTTAAATAGATAGAGTGATTCAAGAGGAAGGTTTTAGTATATAATTTATTAGGTTTTAGACAAAGCGGGCGAAGCCGCGGGCGGTAAGCTAGTAGTATATATTATTATTATTTGTAATATGTAATATTTTTTGTAGTATTACGAAACATATATATTCTACTAGCTGCGTTTCGCGGTTTCACCCGCATTGCTTCGCTCCTGTTGGGTTTAGCGTAATGATATAGGCTATCATTTCTCGAAAAATGAGCTACTAACACCGAAAGAATTTTTCAAATCGGACCAGTAGTTCCTCAGATTAGCGCGATCAAACAAACAAACAATCTTCAGCTTTACAATATTAGTACCAAGAAGCTTATATCTAATACACTGGAGATTTCAGTATGAAATACCTAACCTAACCTAACTTGGCAAGTGGGTGTGAAAGGGATAAAAAAACATACAGGCGTCATTCAAGGTCATATTTTCTTGTTACAAGTTCATACTGAAATCTCCAGTGTATTACATATAAGCTTCTTGATTAGTACCTATAGATCTTCTTCTTCTTCTTATATATAAAAATGAATCGCAAAATGTGTTGGTAAGCGCATAACTCGAGAACGGCTGAACCGATTTCGATAATTCTTTTTTTATTATATTCCTTGAAGTACGAGGATGGTTTTTATGTAGAGAAAACGTAAATATGTACCACGGGCGAAGCCGGGGCGGACCGCTAGTATGTATATATAAATACCTGAGCTCTTTCCGTCTGTGTGCCCTTATATTTCTCCCGTAAAGTGTCCGCTAATTCTGGGGCTACTTTCGCGAAAAGCGGCTCCGGTTTTCCGATAACATGGCCGACTGGCAAGTATTGAATTAATGATGGATTCCTGTAAATATTATCGACAATATATTTAATTTTGTTTGTAAAATAGATTTGATAAGACACAACAAGAATAAACATTTCTTGCAAAACCGTAATTAATTTAAAATGAACATTTATTTATCAAGAATAACCATCCATTTTCATTTATTACTTTTTGAAGTGAAACTTCTTTCGTTGGAAAAAAAATTTGTGTAACATTTTTTCGTTACGCGTGACATTTTTCCGTTACGCGCCATCTTTTACGTATTCGACGTATTTCTGTAAAGTTGCATATAGTAAATTATTTTTTGAAAAATAAGGTCATAAAGAAGTTTCACTTCTTACGTGTGTACACTAGTACACGCACACATTTTTTTTAATATTGTTTTTAATAAAAAAGAGCATGTGCGTGTGCCGAGCCCGTGTCAGAAGCTAAACATCTTTGTCAAGCTTCAAAGATACAAAAATCGTCGCCTTACTCCATGACGTGACGGTCATGACGCGACCTTGAAATTTTACTCTCAACGCGCCTAAAAAAGCTTTAAAACACTCACGTGGGGTTGATTTTCAAGCAAGTGTTGCCAGCGTTCAATTGCGCGAGCAGTCTGCGGCCCGTGTGCGGCATGTATGGGGTTGCCAGCGCACAAAGTAATGCTACTAGCTGGCAACACACGGATATCGCTGTGGCTGCGCGGATTCTGTAAAAATAGGGGGAAAAATAAATAAATAAATAAATATTTCGGGACTATTTTCGGCACGATCTGATCCCATACTAATCTTTCGCTTGTGTTATGGAAACCAGATGGCTGATAAACTATATAGATACTTATATAGAAATAATACTTATATAGATAACTAGCTTCCGCCCACGACTTTGTACGTACATCCCCGTTTTTCCCAGTTCCCGCAAGAATTTCGGGAAATTCTTTCTTAGCGGATGCCTACGTCCTAACATCTACCTGCATGCCAAATTTCAGCCCGATACGTCCAGTGGTTTGGGCTGTGCGTTAATAGATCACTATATCAGTCACCTTTCAGTTTTATATATATATTAATTAACACCCAGACAGGGAGCAAACATCTATGTTCATATAAATAAAGTGTTAGTGTACAGTGTAAGTATATAGTCAGTGTCAAGTTTTGAGTGTAAGTAAAATGTGAGTATGAGTAGCTTTATAGTGTACTTAATTTTTTTGTTGAGTTTGAGTTTGAATACTTAGTAGTACCCAGGGCTGTTCGCTCTGCATGTGTTGGTTTATACCTCTACAGTGTAAGTGTGCTTTAAGGTATTGAATGAGTGAGTGTTGGTAAAGTGTTCGTAAGTGTAAAGTGTGAGTGTAGTGTCAGTGTGAGATGTATAGTGTAAGTGCGTTTTTGACACATTTTTTGTTGAATTTGAGTTCAAATACTCACTTATCTTCCTCGCTGCCTTTAAGTAATACCCAGGGCTGTTCACTTTGCATGTGTTGGTTGCCAAGTCTAGAGACACTTAACACATGGCGTAGGGCTTCACGCAATCTACCACGCTCCATGTTTTGGACGTACGCTTGAAATTAGAGGAAAATACGTTAGAATTGTATAGGTTTTATTGTTATTGTTATTGTTTATGTTAACATTGTTACAATTAGATGTTTCATGGTGGAGAGACAAGAAAAAACAGAAGAAGAAATGTGTCTTTTGTGAAAATATTTTATAATAAAGATTTTGGCCCGAATAAAATTATTGTGGATTCAAAACAGAAGAACACGACGATTAAAAAAAAAAATAATGGGACAAAAAGGGGTCATCGATAAAGACGTGTATTAAAATGTGTATTTTAATGTATTTCCAAACATGAACAGCGGTACAAATAAAAACTTGTTTATTCAAACCTTATGCAATGAATACTTATGATTAGAATAAATAGATTATAAGGGTGTCATAAATCATAACATCTTACAAATAAACTGTGAATATCTTCGATGCAACTATGCTCCCGCTATGCAATAGGCGCGATGCGGCAACGTACAACATACAGACAAACATACAAAATTTTTTATAACTATATTTTGGCTTCGGTATCTATTGTAGATCACGCCCCAAGTATTCTTTTAAAAAAATATTCAATGTACAGTTCTTCTATGCCGATTGATTATCTGTTGAAATGTCAAAGTGACATCGACGCTCTGTATTGTAGATTGAAGAATTTTCAAGCGGATTAAAAGCTTTAAATGTTGTTTTTTGGTTACAACAAAAAACGCAATTGTGTCTTTATTTAAATCCCCATATTATTATTATAATACTAGCGGTCCGCCCCGGATTCGCCCGTGGTACATATTTACGTTTTCTCTACATAAAAACCATCCTCGTACTTCAAGGAATATATTAAAAAAAGAATTATCGAAATCGGTTCAGCCGTTCTCGAGTTATGCGCTTACCAACACATTTTGCGATTCATTTTTATATATAAGAATGTATAGGTATTATTTTGCATTACTCACCAACAACCTCCCTATTAACCAATGCGAACAGTTCATAGTCCGAACTACTTAACTTCGCTTCAGGTATTTTTCCGTTGAACGAATTTACACAGAAACTTAGGGAACGGTGACAGAAGTTACCCAGGTTGTTGAGCAGTTCTGAATTGTTGCTGTGAATAAACAAACATACATACATATAGGTTTTTACATTTTTTTCAGTCAGAGGTGAAATAAGTTCAAAGCTATACGTATTTATGTTAATTTTTAATGAAATATTGTTGATTGATTGTATAGGTTTAAAAATTATGTGCAAATAACTCTGAAAATTACCGAACATGACAATATTTACCTTTTTTGTAGAAATTTGATGTGATCCTAATAAATACACATCTTAACGGTACATAAATTTTTTTAAGTAGTTATATGAATCTGGCTCGGACCATTGCATTTGGTCCTTCAAGTCAAATATTAATAATTAAATCTAATAAATAAATATCTTTAATTTCCAAATATTATTAGTTATTACTAAAAGTTTTATTATAATTTAAACGGGGTGTCCCACCGTCGGTATTCTAAGCTCAATGGAGGTTATAGTATTGCATACGATGAGTACGTAAAAAATACTTTTCCAAATGCATTTTTTTTTTAAATAGATAAATTCTTAAAACTCTATGTGTACACCCCTAATAAGCAACCCGCCTCACTTTGCCACCCGCACGTGAGCTATCGTTTAAGATTATGTTTTCATAGACAAAATGCTCACATTAGAGAAGCGATATATGCCGGCTGCGCAAAGCTAGAGAAGAAAACATGAATTTTAAGTAAACATTTAGTAACAAAATTTTGGCGTAATTTTGTTGTTTAAGTATTTTTTACGTGATCAGTGTATGCAAAACTACAAATCCCTTCGCGCTTAGTTTACCGATAGTGGGACAGCCTGTATATATCTTTTTATATTTGTTTTTCAACTATTTGACGTCAGATAGCCACAATTACAATTTCTACTACAACATAACGAATAGCCACTTAATTAAATTCCTAATATATCTCAAAACTCACCGTGTGACCAGCTCAGTCCAATTGAAGCTAGAATCGGACGTTTCTGGACGAATACTGGCGAGGTAGAAACGCCATACGTCTGATGGTATACCTGTATCCTATAAGGTAATAATTCATTATTAATATGTTAATGGTTAAGTATTTATGAATGTACTAGCTTCCGCCCGCGGCTTCGCCCACGTGGTGTTTTGATAAAAGGTAGCCTATGTTCTTTCTCAGGGTCTAAAGATTGTCTGTGCCAAATTTCATCCAAATCGGTTGAGAGGTAAACGTAACAGACAGACAGAGTTACTTTCGTATTTATGATACAAGGTGGGCCAAAAGAAATCACCCTATTGGAAGATGCTCTCATTTTTGCAAATGGCCGCCAATGTCAAATCTGTTTTGACATTTGTGTACTGGACAGATGTAGAATACAAGTGAACAAGCCATGGAGCGATACAGTACCCAATAACTTGGAATAATCGTGTCAACTTTTTTGCGTAACAATTCGTCGCCGATTCCCCGGCCGTCCGACACTGACTGTGCAAACACTGCGCCGTTTGGCCACCAACCTTGAAGAGTATGGGACCACACGAGACGTTGCCAAGAGTGGCCGGCCCCGGAGCACCCGTTCTGCCGAGAATATCGCCGCTGTCGCCGGAAACATGCTATGGGCACGGTGCACGCTATAGAGCCATGTTGACTGAGTTTTTTTCTGCCGCAATTGGACGAATTAGGACTGGAGAATATGTGGTTCCAACAGGACGGAGCAACGGCACACACTGCGCGAGCCACAACCGATATTCTGAGGGCGGCTTTCCCGGGTCGCCTCATCTCTCGTTTTAGCGATTTGCACTGGCCCGAAAGATCGCCCGATTTAACCGTTCCAGACTTTTTTGTGGGGTTTTTTTGTTTACATGAACAAGGCTGAGACCTTGGAAGCCCTCAAGGACAACATTAGACACGAGTGCGAGAATTTGTCGCCCGAAGTTCTCGCTGAAGTGATGAGAAATGCTATAAAACGAGCCCGTATGGCAATCAATTGTGACGGCGCCCATTTGGCCGATATCATCTTCTCGACTTAACCAATAAAATTTTAAAGGTTCAAATAAACATAATCAAAAAACAAAATCGAAGTTTTTAATTTAGAAAAAAAATGAGAGCCAAACAACATCGGATGACTTCTTTTGGTCCACCTTGTATAAGTAGGGATTTATTATAATAACTAAATTATTGTCACAAGCAGACATATAGATGAGAGATATATTATTGTTTTTTTTTTATTCATTTTTTGCCATTTTCACCAGCAAAATATTTTCCATCAATTTTAAGTCAGCCAAGTGATTTATAGTAAAGCCATTTTAATAGGCAACATTTGACAGTTCAACAAAATTCAACAACGTAGTAACGACTAGTAACGACGACATAGAATAACATATTTCGTTTTGTTAGAACTGCACATTTGCTTAACTTTTTTCAATTACGATTACATATTTATAATAATAATGACCGATACAAGTAATTTTAAGATTTGATTTTACTGATAAACCATTCTGAACATAATAAACAATTTCTGATTTAAAGAACTGACGTCGCTACAATTTTGTGTCAATAAACTTTTTTTCTTTTTAAATACCAGAGACGTTACTCTAAAAATCGAAATCTGACATCTAGAATCGAATAAAAATCATCATAAATTAATAAATGCGTTGTGTTTTTTTTAATTATATATTATACTTGTCTTATTTTGCTCCTTCAATTTGCAAAAGAAAGTATGTTACTGGGACAGGGATTCGCCTTATGAATTTTAAAATTGACATGTATTTCAAGTATCGATTAATTCACTTTAATCGATGTTTTTAAGCAGGTTACCTCTCTTAGAAGATCAAATTGATAGACGTCAAATGTTGCCTATTAAATTAAGGCTCGACTTTAGTATTTTTTTTTAATTTAAGGATATACATCATTTCGTTGATTTTATCTAATTTATACAATCTGAATTGCTGGTTAAATATAAATACTTATACAATCATAACCCTCTTTTTATAGCAGTCGGATAAATATAACTTACCTGTGCATCTGTACCAAATACACCGACACCACGAGATTTTGAAAATTTGCCTTCTTCGTAATTCAAGTATTCTGAAAAATTATATATTTTAGTATTAGTATTTTTGGTTAAAAATGCTATAAAATGATATTTAACGAAATATTATTATAACAATATAATACTTTTCATATAACGAATGTTTAACTAAACATTAAAATCACTACATAGTATAAGACAAAGTCGCTTTCTCTGTCCTTATGTATGCTTAAAATTTAAAAACTACGCAACGGATTTTGATACGGTTTTTTAATAGATAGAGTGATTCAATATGGTATAGTATTTGATTTTAGACCAAGCGGGCGTAGCCGCGGGCGGAAAGCTAGTGAACAACAATAAGGAGTGTAGTCAATTTACGTAAACTGCTATGTTTTATAAAAATCTATCTCATTCTTACAACATGTATAAAAAACCTATGTTATGTCTAGGTATAATAAAAGACGCGAATCAAAAGCGAAAGCGAAGCGAAGCGAACTTACCAGTAGCGAATATATAATCAACTAATTTCGTTCCATCGTTCGCTCCTATAGCACTCGCTGGGAACATTATAGCGTGGAACGGAACGTTGTCTTTCGCCATAAATTGGTAGAGTTTAACCTAAAAACAAAGAAAATCATTTATTTATTTAAAAAACATTTTTTTATTGTAACAAAGATATTATTTATTAATTGAAGTACTTTGAACAACTACTCAAAAGCATTCATTGAAATTAGCACCTTATTTCGTGGCAGTAAAGCTCAAAGTCTATTATATCACTTGTTAGAAAACTCTGCCTTATACACGCATAGGCAGAGTTTATCTTCGGACAAATTTTTGATCCTCTTTTATAACACGATACACTTATTTAAGTAGTGCTTTTGAATAGTTATAATTCAATCACTACATAGTATAAAACAAAGTCGCTTTTTCTGTCCCTTTGTATGCTTAAATCTTTGAAACTCCGCAACGGATTTTGATGCAGCTTTAATTAATAGATGGAGTGATTCAACAGGAAGGTTTTAGTATATAATTATTTTATATTAGGTTTTAGACAAAGCGGGCGAAGCCGCGGGCTGTAAGCTAGTGATTGAATAATGTACATATTGTGATGTCATGTAAATTAAAACTGGCAAACACGGCTAAAAATTATTTCGGAATCACAGACAAAATCCATTTCGATTTCTACATATACTAATAGACCATAGACTACGTCTTTCTACGTACATTATTAATGCATGTATACTTACATCATATTCCTTTTCAGGTTTCCACCATTTTTCATACTGTTTAGTTGCACATTGGGTTATACTGGTGTAGCCGATTGGCGCATCGAACCATACGTAGAATACCTAATTTCAAATTATAAATTAATTATATTATTATTCTTAGAGCGTATACGCACTATGCGGGTAGCCGCATTGCGGGTAGCCGTCCGGCTGACCGCAAGCACAATTATGTACGTAATATTCATTTCTATGCGCACTGTGCGGTCTGCGGTAGCCGCATCGCAGTGCGCATAGAAATGAATATTACGTACATAATTGTGCTTGCGGTCAGCCGGATGGCTACCCGCAATGCGGCTACCCGCATAGTGCGTATACGCTCTTATTTGCAAGAAAATATATGTCTTATTATTACAATACTTCATGGCTAAATAAGAATAGAATACAAGGTATTTTAAAAAGAGCTAACCTACGATAGGGATTTGTATTTTATATTTTTTACCCAAACTATAGTTACAGTTATGTACAAGCATACAATATATACCAAGTATTAGATTATATATTATTGATTATATATTATACGCCTATATAGCCTTCCTCGATAAATGAGCTATCTAACACCGAAAGAACTTTTCAAATCGGACCAGTAGTTCCCGAGATTAGCGCGTTCAAACAAACAAACGAACAAACTCTTCAGCTTTATAATATTAGTATAGATTATTATAAGTTAAAGTTATTGTTTTATTTTATCGATTTGGAAAGAGTGGAGTAAGTAGGTTAAGTAGTAGTAAGTATATTTTCAAGCTTGTAAATCCAATTAGTGGTAAGTTATGCTGTTACTTAAGTTTTTTTATCGGTCAGAAAAGGAGCAGGAAGTATGAAAAAAAAAGACGGGTTGCACTGGGGGAGTGCCGGCAGAAGTGAAAACTTGATTATTAACGTTCAGCATGTTTGATATTTTGGAATGGTATCCGTCTTAGGCGCGTCAAACACGCGCGGCTTGGCGCGGGCGTGCCATAAGCGCACCTCTTGAATCTGTTTTGCACCACGTCCTTCTTATACATTTTGTATGAAAGAATTTTGGAAAGGCGACGAGGCGGCACGCCACGGTTGCGCCAAGGTTGCGCCGCCCCAAAAGTATTTCATACAAAATGCCAATAGCGCACCCGATGCACGCCGCGCCGCTTGTATATATCCCGCGCCTTACGCTTTTTCGATCAGGTCACGTGTCCTGACGCGAGTAAGCGCTAAAGAAGTTTTCACTTCAAAAAACCAGCATAAGTTTACTTTTTAGTTCACAAAAGTTACCTTACCTTATGTTTATACTGTGGCAAGGGCACAGGCACGCCCCACTTCAGATCCCGTGTTACTGCCCGAGGGCGAAGCCCCTCTCTCAACCAGGCCCTCGTCACCGCCCGGGCGGGGGCTGACCACCCGCTTTCGGTTGAAGACACCCAGCTACGGATTGACGGCTCTAGCTAATGGTAAAGAAAATTGTAATTTCAATTGAAAAATTAATTATAAGGCTCTAAACTTAAAAAATATTGGTGTTATAAATATGATGGATGAATTTACGTATCGAGAAGTGCATGAATTGAAAATAGGGTAAGAGATAAATACATATAAAAACTAGCTTTCCGCCCGCGGCTTCGCCCGCGTTTTGAAAGAAAACCCCGCATAGTTCCCTTTCCCGTGGGATTTCCGGGATAAAACCTATCCTATCTCTCAAGTTGGATCGAACTGCACATGGTGTGCGAATTTTATTATAATCGGTTAAGTGGTTTAGGAGTCCATTGAGGACAAACATTATGACACGAGATTTATATATATTAAGACTAGCCTTTCACCCGCAGCTTTGCCCGCGCAGTCAAAGAAAAACCCGCATAGTTCCCGTTCCCGTGGGATTTCCGGGATAAAACCTATCCTATTTCCCGGGGTAAAAGTAGCCTATGTCCTTTCTCGGGTATCAAAATATCTCTATACCAAATTTCATGCAAATTGGTTCAGTAGTTAAGGCGTGATTGAGTAACAGACAGACAGACAGAGTTACTTTCGCATTTATAATATTAGTATGGATTATTTATTTTATATTATTCAGATTTATATATATATTAAGATATTCACTACTCCCACACTCACCTGCCCCAACTCAATGAACAGTTGTTCGCTCGGTTTCACGCTCGGCGAATGCGCGCAAACTTTACACCTCGGCTGTATCAGCTCTATTGCGTTTATCAATTTGCCGCACTTATCACATTGATCACCACGAGCACTGTCGTACAAACATCCCGGGTGCGGACATGTGCCTTCCACGAATCTAAATTAAATATAATAAAAAAGAAATAATTATCAATGAAAAATAAAGTGGAAGTGTCAAAAAGTTCGTTAATATACAGGAGGAAAAGCAGAGGACCTAGATTGGATCCTTGAGGAACACCAAAGTAATATTTGCAAAATCTATAATGTAAAGAAGTCAGACTTCTTTGATATTTCACTTTTATTAGAATTAATATTAAAAACATTTCTGCTTTGCTGACAGCTGTTTAAAATACTTATTTCATTATTAAATCAACAGAAACTAACTAGTCATAATAATATATAATATTATTTATTGAATATAGTGGTAAAAAAGGTTCTATCTACTACAATTTCCAGTAATTATTTATTTTAACGCTATACATACCTATCAGCCAGGAATCTCTCGCATTTCTCGCAGAACAACTGTTCCACTGACTGCGTGCTCATAAAACCGTTGTCTAGCAGTTTCATAAATTGCTTTTGTACTATCCTGAAAAAGGTTAAAGAGAAAATTTATTTTTATATGTATGCCGATAATTTACCTAAAAAAGGTTTAGATTGACATTACTTCTAATTATGACAAGACCTTGATATTGTCCATTTTAATTTTTACTAGCTTTCCGCCCGCCGCTTCGCCGGCTTTGTCTAAAACGTAATAAATTATATACTAAAACCTTCCTCTTGAATCACTCTTATCTATTAAAAAAAACCTGATCAAAATCCGTTGCGTAGTTTTAAAGATTTAAGCATACAAAGGGACATAGGGACAGAGAAAGCGAATTTGTTTTATACTAATAATAAATTATTAACTAGACAACAATTTGGCTTCAGAAAAAATAGTTCAACATCCTTAGCTTGTTTTGATTTAGTAAAAGAAGTTATTCAAGCCTTTATTGAAAAAAATGCTGCGACAGCTATATTCCTGGACATGAGTAAAGCGTTTGATTTTGTAGACCATAATTTGCTCTTATATAAACTAGCGAAATATGGGATCAGAGGTAAAGCGAATGAATGGATTGAAAACTATCTCAGAGAAAGGGAGCAATATGTCGAACTAGGAAAATGTGTTAACAAAAATAAAATTATATATAAATCCAGTAGAAGGTTAAATAGCTCCGGAGTGCCACAGGGCAGTATTCTCGGTCCATTTCTATTTCTCATGTATATAAACGACCTGCCAAACATAACCAAACATAAAACAGTTTTATTCGCTGATGATACAACACTTATTGTGAAAGGCAATGCAAGAAATACTTCTTACAAATTAGAAATAGGTAAAGCATTATGTGATATAGTAGGGTGGTTAAATAGTAATAACCTCCAAATCAACTTTGACAAAACTAAAATGATCCAATTTTGCACTAAAAATAGTCGACAAATCGAATTAAATGTTGATTATGAAAACAAAACCATAGAACAGGTAAAAAGCCACAAGTTTCTAGGTATCCATTTGGACGAAAATTTAAAATGGAATGTGCATATTGAATACATATGTGACAAGATAAACCGATTTGTTTATGTCATAAGACGACTAAGGAACACAGTGTCCATGGAGGCGGCCCTAAATGCTTACCATGCATATGTGTCATCAATTCTCTCATATGGACTTATATTATGGGGGCAATCTTGTGATAAACAAAAGGTGTTTATAGCGCAAAAAAAATGCGTACGGGCCATAGTAGGATTGAGACAAAGAGACAGCTGTAGACCCATATTTGCTAAGCTTCGTATATTAACATTGACATGTATGTATATTAGAGATGTATGCTTATTTGTAAGAAAGCATCCCGAGTATTACACGAAAAAAGGAGAAATCAATACTCAATTTATGACCAGATTTCAAAACAAACTTTATTTACCGACGTGTAGAATAAATACTGCGAAAAATAGTATAATTTTTAGAAGCATTACAATATTCAATAAAATACCAGACGATTTCAAAGAATTACCTGTACATATATTCCGGACGAGGTTAGTAAACTGGCTAATCTCAAAGCAATTCTATGATATAAGTGACTTGACAAATCAAAAATAGTAATTTAAAATTAATGGATATCATATCTGGACATAAATTAATATTTTAATCTTTTTCTGCTACTGTATTGGGATCTATAAGTGTTGTGGGATATAATATTATATTTAATGTAGTTTATAATATATTTGCACGCTCAACTACGAGCAGAATGTTTAAGGATCTATATTATCTATATCTACAAACATCTTTGTAATTCTACATTCTGCAAATAAAGCAATTTGAATTTGAATTTTGAATTTGAATACTATGTAGTGATAGTGATAATAGGGTATACTCTTTTGAGTGTCTAATTAACGAACGAAAACGATACAAAAATATAATCTTTCCTATATGACATGCAATGAAAGTATTTCCAATCAGTTCTATCTTATAAATATTATATTCCTTATAATTTTTTAAAAATACAAAATAAAATTAAAAAAAAAACGTTTAAAAAAATTTAATCAAAAAAAGTCACGGTATATTTTTTCTAGAATAATAAAACAATCTCTTTCGTTATTGAAATAAATAGATAATTGTTATACTAACTCAGTCTGCTCCTGCGTACTGGTCCTTCCGAAGTAATCAAAACCAATATCGAACCAACGATACACACTATTGTGAATCTCATAGTATTTGTCGCAAATCTGCCTCGGGGTAAGACCTTCTTCTATAGCCTGAAAAAAACATTACTTAATTGTAATACTGACATTAGTCTATGATGATGATGATGATGACTATGAATCGTGGCCCGATCGGGCCGCTCGGTGGTCAAGGGGTTAGAATACTCACTTTAGTTTCAGTCGCTGTCCCGTATTCGTCTGTACCGCTTATATACAGGGTGTTGTAATCGCATAAACGGCAATACCTTATGAAATAAATAAGAAAAATTAATTATCTTTCTCAAGCATTAAAGAAAATAAAAAATAGTTAAGATTTTTTTATTTGTATTGTCAAAAATAACTTACCTGGCAAAAATATCAGCCGACAGGACACAACCAATAATATTACCCAAATGTGGTATATTATTGACATATGGCAACGCTGATGTTATTAAAATGTTTTTACGCCCTTTTACTGGTAACCTGAAACAAAATAGTTTCATAAAATACTAGCAGTGCCTCGCGGTTTTACCTGCATTGCAGTGTGATGATATGTAGCCTTCCTCGATAAATGGACTACCTAACACTGATACAAATTTTCAAATCGGACTTGTAGTTCCTGAGATTAGCGCGTTCAAGTGAACAAACAAACAAACTTATTATTATCTATACTAATATTTTTAAGCTACTACATGGAAAATACTGACGGGGGACCAGTATTTCCTGAGATTAGCGTGTTCAAACAAACAAACTCTTCAGCTTTATAAAATTACTAGGTTTCCGCCCGCGGCTTCGCCCGCCCAGTCAAAGAAAAACCCGCATAGTTCCCGTTCCCGTGGGATTTCCGGGATTGCGTCATTTTCCCGGGATAAAAAGTAGCCTATGTCCTTTCTCGGGTATCAAAATATCTCCATACCAAATTTCATGAAAATTGGTTCAGTAGTTTAGGCGTGATTGAGTAACAGACAGACAGACAGAGTTTCTTTCGCATAATTATAATATTATTAGTATGGATTAGTATAGATTTTTTACGGTAAAAAGTAGCCTATATCATACCCTAGCTTCCATCTTCAGACACAAACTCTTATCATAAAATCCGTCCATTACATTGTGAGATAATTACAAACAAACACACTTGTATTTATAATTTTTAAAAGTAGGAATTTTAAAGTGCCATTTTTAACGGATTTTTCTAAAAAGTGTAGTTTTCATTTTTAGGGCCGATTTTTCAATGCTTGGATAAAACTTATCCGTCCAATAAAGTATTACACGATAATATTAAAATGTCACGTAAACTGTCAAATACAGGCAATTAGAATACGTTTTTAAAATGGTAGTTTTGTACATTATTCGACGAATAAATTTTATCCATATATATTTTTGTTATCACTTACACAATTTTCTCTTGTTTCAACGGCGGCTGTAGGTTTTTCAAACCGTTCAACCAATTCTCTTGCGCTAGAGCTAATTCTTCCGGCGTCACTCCTATTTGTACTGAATCGTCGGGTGACCTGCAAAGTGATAATACATATAATGATGTAATATTTTTTTGACGTGACAACGTCTTATAATTCGATAGTGCCGGCTGCACGCACGAAAAAACATGACTCATGCGGCGTTACCTCGCTCTGACTCATCTGAGGCGTTCCATGTAAGGCTTGAAGTGCGAGCGAGAGCGCGGAACGAGCGACAAAGAAGCACAATCGGACGTTGTCACGTTCAACTATCGTCAGTAAACCGACTTTACAGACAACCAATTTTTTTCTATTATGCTAGAGTATTGTGAAAGAGGGAATATTTAATTGTTTGAACTAATTAGCGGACTATTGAAATCTGATACTGATATCGCAGCTTCGCCAAAAACCCGCAAAGCTCCCGTTCCCGTAGGATTTCCGGGATAAAACCTATCCTATGTGTTAATCCAAGTCATCGTCTATGTGTGTGCTAAATTTCCTTGTAATTGGTACAGACGTATATGCGTGAAAAAGTAACAAACATACACATACACATACATCTATCCTCACAAACTCTCGCATTTATAATATTAGTAGGAGTAGGATAGGATAAAAAGCTACGGCTAGTGTATTAATATTAATGTTAAAAATCATTCTATGTGTAACAATTTTTTAGTAAATAAAAGACGTACACATAAATCATTATAACTTAACTTTAAGCAGTCTTACAATCAGTTTCTGACATATAGAGTCACTATTTATTTTTGTTTGATTTAATTCATACATTATATTTTAACTGACAGATAATCTAACCAGAACATATCTAGCACTTAGGCCTGATTTTTCAATGCTTGGATAAAACTTATCCGTCCAATAAAGTAATACACAATTATTTTAAAATGTCACGTAAACTGTCAATTACGGGCAATTAGAATACGTTTTTAAAATGGAAGTTTCATACATTATTCGACGAATAAGTTTTAACCAAGGATTGAAAAATCAGCCCTTAATAAACTAGCCATATAAAAACTTACCCTGCAGGCGTGGATACGTTATTCATTTGTGGTACTCCCAACGCTGATGTGGGACTAAACGGACCATTTACTGTACCACCCCATTGTTTTACTGCTTCCTGTTAAAATAAATTAAATATTTATATTTGCACATGTGTGAAAATAATCTATAAGTACTAATATTATAAAGCTGAAGAGTTTGTTTGTTTGAACACGCTAATCTCAGGAACTAATGGTCCGATTTGAAAAATTCTTTCGGTGTTAGATAGCCTATTTATCGAGGAAGGCTATATATCATCACACTAAGACCAACAAGAGCAGAGCAATACGGGTAAAAACTAGCCTGCAGGATTATAATCTAGAAAAGATTAATATATTTGTTAATAATTTTATGGTGACATTAACAAAGAAGTGAACGTCCATGTTCTTTTAAAAATCTTACAAGCTATAATAATAACCACAACTAAACTAAAGAAAGACTGCCTCCTTGGTACAGTGGTTGACGCGTGAGTGTAGCACCGAGGGGTTCTGGGTTCGATTCCCGGTGGAGACGACGAAAAAAAAAAATGTCTCGGTCTGGTAGAACGGTCTGAAGAAAATCAATCAGTGAAACAGACGTATAATGCATCTGCCCCTTACCCCACTAGGGGACATGGGACTTCACACTTTTTTTAAACTAAAGAAAATCCATAAAAAATACAATGAATTAAGAAACTTCATAATATTTACTATACCTTAAAAGCCTTAGCACTATTTAACTCGTCCGCCCATCTCAATATATTGTTGCATTCACTCAAATAACTTTGCTTATTCTCTGGGCTATAGATTAATGGATATAAAGTGCTCCATATTGAAATATCGGCGGCGGATAGCTTTTCCTGCAAAAAAGGTCACATTTATTTAGTAAAATTTAATAACTTATTTATATTGAATTTAAATTGAAATCAGAGTAAGTCTTCTATCTGATCTTGTTAACATGCAAAAATCCATATAAATAATACAATTGAATCGCCAAGTGATAATCGTAAAACTAGAGTATGGCTCAATTAGTTCAGCAATTTGTTTTCTGTTTTTGTTAAGGCATAGGGAATGTTTTTGTAAAGAGAAAAAACGTAAAAAGGGCAATAGGGCAGAACTATGTCTGCGGGGGTAGCTAGATAATGACATTTTTATTTATCTTTTCATACAATGTGAAACTCTAAAGTGGAAATCACAATTTTCGAAAAAAAAAAAACTATTTTGAACGCGCTTATCTCAGGAACTACTGGTCCGATAAGAAAAATTCTTTCAGTGTTAGGTACCACATTTATCTTTTATTATTCTAGGCTATCCATACTAATATTATAAATGCGAAAGTAACTCTGTCTGTCTGTCTGTTACTCAATCACGCCTAAACTACTGAACCAATTTGCATGAAATTTGGTATGGAGATATTTTGATACCCGAGAAAGGACATAGGCTACCTTTTATTGCGAAATATGTACCACGGGCGAAGCCGGGGCGGACCTCTAGTAGGCTATATATCATCACGCTAAGACCAACAGTAGCGCAGCCACGCGGGTGAAACCGTAGGGCGCGGCTAGTTAATTATACATATATGAAATTCTTCATTCTTAATTCTTACCCCAATAATATACTTGTGTTTACTCAACAACCCATCGACCATGCATAATAATGATTGCGTCACTTCCTTAACATCAGACGATACGGTTTTAGCCGTTAATATTGTAGCGATGGCTGGCTGTAGACGTGTTGCCTCCCATTCTTGCATTTGCTGACTGAAATTGATTAAAAGAGATTCTTAAGAAATGTAAGTAATATTATACAAATAAAAATTTAAAGACACCACATATTATAATGTACTTATGTTATGTGTGAAATTACTTGACATAGCTAAGGACATTACATGTTATTTAAAAAATGTTTCTTTCAATATAATATGTGGATTGTAAATAGTAAAAAATTACACTTATTTAAATGGTTCCTTTTTGTTGTATAATAAGAAATGTATACCATATTTTGTAAATAGTAGCATATTAAAATAGTTGTTAAAATTAATACTCTTTGATTTGACTTTGTTTGTATTCATTAGAAAAGTCTTACCACTGCCCATTCGCAGATAGATCAAGCACCGGAAACAGATACTGTGCCGCTGCATTACTTGAGAAGAACGTCAGCTCTTCATCTACTTCCAGAAGTGGTAGCGACTTTGGCCCTGCGAAATAGTCTGCGATGCAGACTTGTTGTTTAGTACCATCACCATCCCCATATAGTATGTACAGTAGAACGCCGATTATCCGAACACTGATTAACCGAATCGCCAATTATGCGAATTGATCCTAAGCATATATAAAAAAATAAAAACAAGTAATTTTTAAAGTTTATTCTATGTGTGACACTTCATTTTTCTTCATTATCAGTTTTTGTCCAGTTATCCAAATCAACCCGGGTCCCAATTAATTCGGATAATTGACGCTTTACTGTAAATATAATTATAATAATAGATATAGAATAGTGGGTAGAGATATTTGAGGTAGTTATCTAAATTATAGACTAAAATGATGTACATGCAAGTGTGTAATTAAATGTTAATACATAATGTACAGTATGATTGAAACTTGTGGCTCGCAAGTTAGGTGCAGGTGCGAGTGCAGGTGCGCACAGGTCCCTTAACGTCCCGCTAATACCTTAAATTGTTTTCTGCGCATTGGATTGTACGATTTTCTGAGCCGCCATTAAGTTTGAATCATACTATAACTAGGTTTAATGTTAGAATGTATCTGTGTTGAAATGTTTTTGGTTAGTCTATAAATCTACTATGAAAAAATTATATACATGATGCAGATGCATGATAAAACAACATGATTGTATCATAAACAAACTATACATAGACATTCAAGTATCTATTAATATAACATAATTAACTGTTTGTATGGTTTTTATTACACTATTCTCCAATTGTTAATCTATATAATAGCATATTTCAAATATTTCAGATATTCTTATCTGTTTTATTAGACATATTGGAGTAAAGCAGTGTTGAGTTTATGTATGTAAATGTATCTTATAAACCTTAAAAAAGTAAATAAAGCGGGAAATTTAAAGCGAATATACTACAATACATATACGTAACGCATATACGTAAAGGTTAATTAATTCAAATCATCTTATTGGAATGAGTGACTGATGCAATAACAGCTATATCTTTGGATTAAAGTGTCTATTACACTTATCATTTACTAATTATCGATAAAATGTATTCAAAATGTTCATTTACTAAAGATAATACCAAAGAAATATACGTAAACATAATAATAGGAACAATTTTATGTGATCTACCTTCGAATGAAGCTTTCTGTAATTCTAACGTTTTCTCAGCTAAGTTCGCTGCTATTAGCAATTTCAGGGTCGCCGTATTATTATCGTTTGTATAAATCTTCATTTTCACAGTGTTCTATCTTCTTATTATTTAGAGAAAAATTAATTTCCATTCGCTGAAAATAACCTAAACGCGACAGGTATGAACGATACTCAATCTGACATTTGACAAGTTGGCATCAATTATCAAAGAGGATCTGTGGGATATAATCACTACTCAAATCAAAGTCAAATCACTACGTTTTGTTGGCATTTGCGAGGCATTTGCTTTTTGAACGATGCACAGAGCAAGTAATATGGGAATTTTGCAGAGTTGACAGTTCATTGATACATATATACCGAAATTATTATTAGTCTCACCCTGTGGTCTCACCACGGTCTCACCAACGGCCCCCGCAATATTTTTTTTTTAGTTTTAAACATGTTTTAAATTTTTATTAAGCCATATCGTTAATTCATGGTTTGTTCTTAATTGTTTATCGTTTGTTCTTCAATAATTACCTAACGTTATTTCGAACATTTAATTGAACTAATATTTAATAATAATTAATAATTACTAATATTTAGTTAAACCCATTTATCGAGTAACGGTCTTACTAATAAAATGTTACCCATTCGCTTTGCAATGGATTAGTTATTGCTTGCAATAACCCTCGCAATAACCTGTCTTGTTTTTATGATTGACGTTTCATGTGAGCAAGAGCAGGACACAGCTATGGTAGAAAATGGTTGAAATTTATCCATTGTTTAACTTTTTATTGGTAACTTACCAATGGTAAGGCCGTAAGGCTTTAGGCTATATTATCATAACGCTAAGACCAACAGGAGCGGAGCAACGCGGGTGAAAACGCAGGGCGCAGCTAGTTATTAATATAAAGCAGATAATTTGCTAACAGTAAAAGATATAATAATGTTAATATGTTATGAATTATAATCATATTTTGAAAATTCTTTTATCTGTAGAAAGCAATAGATTGTTTCAGATTCTGAGAGATCTAAGTTTTTTTAGCTTTTAGGCGAGCGGTATTAATAAATAGTTGAATCTAATTAAAAGGAACAGGGATCAGGTTAATGAGAATCTATACTAATATTATAAAGCTGAAGAGTTTGTTTGTTTGTTTGAACGCGCTAATCTCGGGAACTACTGGTCCGATTTGAAAATTTTTTTCGGTGTTAGATAGCTCATTTATCGAGGAAGGCTATAGGCTATATATCATCACGCTACGACCAACAGGAATGGAGCCACGGGGGTGAAACCGCGCGGAGCAGCAGTAAAATATAAAATCAGAACAAAAAAATAAATTCTTTATTCAATATCAATAATATCCAATTTCATCAGATTAACATAAAATCGTATCCAAACAATTCTCGATACTAAAATATTATGTAGATAATTTCATTTCCTTCTATTGAGATCTTATAAAATACATCACAATATAAAATTTGCCTTGACAGTGTTGCCAGAATTAAGTAACGTTTATAAAAAAATCGTTAAAAACAAATATGTATTGAGTTTAAATTTTCACACCTGGCAACATTTGATCACAAAACTGTAAGTCCCATAAAAAACACGTCTAAAATTTATTTTTAATATCTACTATTATTTATTTACAATACACTGTTCACAATGAGGTATTATTGATTGAATTTTGTACTTATCTCTTTAAAACTCGCTTAAATAATAAAATATCATATTGTTGCTAATTTTGATCTTTCGTATTTGTCTAATTTACGTATTTATTATTATTTAAGTCTAATAATATCTTATACATGTAATAACTATATATTTAATAACAAATGTTGTTTTGTTGGCACGTTGTTGACTTGATATTTGATTTTTATGTAGTTACGAAAATTATTATAATATATTTAGAATTTAACTACAAAGCAAAAACAAAAATTTTTAAATGATGGTAACTTTTTTGCATCTGTGTAGTCTATATGCATTAAAATGCGTTACGAACAATTATATCTATAGATATATAAATCAAACGCATTTTTTAAAGCTAGTCAAGCTTTATCTTATTTTATGGTCACCATGCAACATTAGTATTTTCCAATGTTGCCAGGACGAAAAAATCGATGCATTTTTTATCTGTATTTTCGTAACTACATAAAAATATTAAAATCCTATTAAGACTAGGTTATTTCATTTCGTTTAACGTCAAAAGTACATTGACCCCCGCGCACGCGGGAAACATATCTAAACTGTAAACTCCATTGGACTCGACTAAGTACTAAAAAAAATCGTAAAAAATAACAATGCGAAATTCTATACATTTGGCAGTTTCTATTTGCGCGATCAGCTGCCATCGAAGAAAATATATAATACTTAAAGAGAACCGCCTAACGGCACTAAGCACATTTTATGTACTAAAACTAAAAAAATACAAAATAAGCTATGCGAAATAACGAATACAAAAATAATAAAACTATCTCTTTATGATCACATTTCAAAACCCACTTTGGCACAATCACATTGTATATTACAAGCAAATTGTACCAAAAATACTAACAACCTTACCTCCATAAATAATATACATACTCTATGGTTTATTCACATTTCAAAAATGGAACAAAACCTAACGCCACAAACTACAAAATCTCTTTCCAACAACGTTCTTTACAATTTGAATTACGAATTAAAAACGTAAAACGTCACAGAGCAAATAATAAAGAGTAATAAAAAGGCGCGAAAGCGGTAACAATTAAAATGGCACTTAATCGACTATGGCGGTATTTATGGCGGCTTTTAAAACAACCATTTATCCTCCTTACGCTATATTTATAGCACTGGCCATCCAGTGGATTAAATTAAAAAAAAGCAAATTTTCTAGAACGCGAAAAAACTCGGATCTAAACATTTTGCATTTACAAAAATATAAACTTAATTAGTATTGGGCGGTCTACAACGAACCTGTATTGCGTTTCCCGCCTTCTAGAAAATTCTTTTTTTTCCCTTGGCTGTATGACATAAAGCCTTTGCCCAAAGTATTAATAATCTGTGCGTCATTTGGCGCTCGCCTTTTCAAGGAAGTCCATTTTCAAACGCAATTCGATGAGAAAAAGTTGCTTTTGGAGGGAAAATATTTCCTCCTTCTGCCTGAGTTCCATGTTTAAAATTTTCATTTTCGCCTCGTGTTCCCATATAGCGTGCTGCCGTTTCGCGGTAAAATACAATCTTTCTTCTTCAGTCGCGCTACCACAGTCGTGTTTAATTTGTTCGTCTGTTTTATCGTGATTTTGGTCTTGATTTTTTCTTTTATCGTCGTCCAAGTGGCTGAGGTTTAATGGTGTATTTGATAGTTCGTTTAGTTTCTGTAAAAAGTTTTGTTGTATGCGCGCTTGTTCTATCGCCAGGGGGTTGGCGAGGAGGGGTAGGTTGGGGAGGAGGGGGTTCAGGGGGTTGGGGAGGGGTTTCAAGGGGGGACTGGGGGATGATTGGGGGATGATTTGCACTTGGGGCTCCAGTACGTTTGGCATCGTGTCGTCGCTGTCGTTCGTTGAGAGGCGCCCGTTTGACATCTGCGGATAAGTTAATGTTTTTAATGTTTGTTATAATTGTCAATAATATTAAGTTTTGTGGATTAAATATTTTTTATCATGAATATACTCAATTTGATTATATCTTAACTTCTAAAATATTTTAAGTATTTACGGCATATTGTAAAAATAATTATTAACCGTACCTATTATTAGTTCATTTTACAGATGTTAAGGTGCGGATTTTTTTGCAATTCTTTTCGACACAACACAGCTTTGTATATAACTAATATAGACATGAGATTTTCCTTACTTTTGTTTGTGTGGTACACAAAAAAAAATTTTTTTAAATTATTAGGTAGCTACTTCCAGAATATTGTTTAACCTAATCATTATTTTAAACAAACAAAACTCACATTAACTGGTATACAGTCGTCATCCTTCACGCTGTGAGCCTCCGCGCTAGTGGTGGCGTCGTTGTCCTCACCTTTAAATAAATAAATAATTACCTATATGTAGAAAAACTATGGAAAAATTGTTTTAATTTATAATTAGGTTCATTACAAGGTTTTAAAGTAATAAGTAAGAAATAAATAATACAATAAAATTGAAAAAGTCATAAAAATATCTTTGTTTAAGCGATCGTTACTTTCTTGGATTTAAGTTAAACCAATCATACTTTTACCTTAAAAAATTATTTAGAATATTTCTTTATATTTTTCCTATCTGCTATTAAAAATTAGAATAAAATCCTACCTATCATAATGTGACAAATTATATTCACAAATTTATACACCAGGATAAATGGTAGCTGCTTTCATATGACATCTTTTATTTACAGCTCTTTCATGTTAAAGTATTAAAAATCGTTGCTATGCAGATGCAGAATAAAATTTTATTACCTTTAACGTCAAGAGGATGAATATTCTGCCACAGCATGCCATCGAGAATGCCCGGGGTTTCGTTACTTTGTTGCTGAAACAAAATAAATAAATTATTGTAAGTATATCATAATTCATAACCTTTAAGTTATCAAAATACACAATAAAGAAGGGAAATATAAACATTTGAAGTAATAGTATTCCGCTCGCAGCTTCGCAGGCGTAATTCAAGAAAAATCCCACGGGAATGAGATGTTTAATCGTGGTTAAAAGGAGCACTCTAGCGTTCTAACTATCGCTAGACGCAAAAATCACTCTCAAAGAAGAACAATAATACACATCGCATCTTACATTTCTTATTGTTCTCCTACCACATCTTAACCTGTCTAAACGGCTTCATTTACCAACTTTATGACGCATAAGAGTGTTCTGCGTCTACCACCCTATCAATATTGAAGAGAAAAGCACAATAAATTGCAAAAAACTGATGTATGATGTTATAAGCTCTGTTTACACTTATTAAACTGAGCTTTATCGTTCAGACCTATATTAAAGCACAAAAAATCACAAAAAAGCACAAAAAATCACAAAAAATGTAAAAAACTGCACGCACCTTGACCACATGCGTATCGTGCGCACGCATTTTGCACTTCTTCTTATAGTTCTCGTACCACATCTTGACCTGCGCGGGCGTGCGCGGCCGCTCGCCGCCGCACCGCTTGTTCACCTCGTCGCAGATCGTCGACCAGACTAGCTGAGGAAGAATAAATAAAAGAATAAATATAAAAAACAAATGTGTGCGTGTACTAGTGTACATACGTAAGAAGTGAAACTTCTTTGTGACCTTATTTTTCAAAAAATAATTTACTATATGCAACTTTACAGAAATACGTCGAATCACGCGTGGTAGGGATAAGAAAAAGATGGCGCGTAACGGAAAAATGTCACACGTAACGAAAAAATGTTACACTAATTTTTTTTCCAACCCCGATATAGAAGTTTCATTTCAATAAGGCTGATGTTATCTATACTTAATATTATAAAGCTGAAGAGTTTGCTTGTTCGTTTAAACGCGCTAATCTTAATATGTTTATTATACCAGTGTTATAAGTGTTTATGGGCGGTGGTGACCACTTAACTGTAGTACTATTATAACTATATATTCTGTGACTTACGTCAGGTGGTCCTGCCCGGGCCCCATTGCCAAATAATTATTAAATAATTAATTATTAGTTGTTACTCTAAATATTGGAATTACAATTAAAATTAGCTATCTTTCTCCAATATCCTTATAATTTTGCCTGTGAAGTTTATTTAACTTTTACTACATACATATTAAATAAATAAACGACGAATATAGAACCTCATTCCTACCATAACACTTGCATATGAACCAAAGCTTACTCAGCATTCCTTAGCATCGTTTTACACATATAAACATATTCATAGTTATGCTTTGATATTCGATATCTATTCAATGTTAGTTTAAACATCACGAATTATATTGAAAATTCTGTAACTACAAAGACACGAACGTCCCGCATTGAAAAAATTGAATTGGTTATTGGCTATTAAACAAACTGGACAATGAAAATCAATAAATTGTCTCGGACACTTTTTAGATATTGAATAAATCTTTAATTTAAAATATTATAACACATTGTTACTAATTTAGTTTTCTTAAACGAGCTCCTAAAGAATTACAGAAACAAGTCAAAATCACTAAAATCGATACGGCCTCTTATTTATTTATTTATAACACTTTATTGCACAAACAAAATTAGGACAAAAATAACATTAAAATACAAAAGGAAGGCATAGTTTGTACAAGAGGCGGCCTTATTGCTAAGCAGCAATCTCTACCAGGCAACCTGATGGGAAAGGAAATGTATGATGTTAATGGGATAGTGCAAAAAGAAGAGAAAAAAAAAATCTCTCTATCTCTCTTAATACTTTTCAAATATGAAATATGTTTTTAAATTTGTTGAAAATGTTTAATTTGTCTAATTTACATATGTACAAGTCTAGCTTAATTTGAGACTAGAATTTGTACGAAATTTCTAGTTTAATTGCATAGTAATTTATTATTTATTTAAATTTAAAAGATTTAAATGATATACAAAAGCGAAATAGATAATAAAGAGATGGTAAAGTGATGAAAGTTTTTGCTAATAATTGTAATTATAGTGATTAGTGGAATTAACTTTGATATAAAAAGTCTTTTTTTTAAGTGGGGAAATCTTGCATATACAGGATGTCCCACTATGGGTATACTAAGCGCGAAGAGACTTTTAGCTTTGCATACACTTATCACGTAAAAAATACTTAAACAACAAAATTACACCAAAAGTTTTTGCTAAATTTTTCCTGAAAATCCATGTTTTCTTCTCTAGCTTCGCGCAGCCGCCATATATCGCTTCGCTAATGTGAGCAATTTGTCTATGAAAATATAATCTTAAACTATAGGTCACGTGCTAGTCGCAAAGCGGGGCGGGTTGCTTGTTAGGGGTGTACACATAGAGTTTTAAGAATTCATCTATTTGAAAAAACACTGCGTCTAGAATTTTATAAGTATTTTTTACGTACTCAGCGCATGCAAAACTATAACCTCCTTTGAGCTTAGTATACCAACAGTGGGACACCCTGTATACCAACGACCCCCCGGGGAAAGAGCCGTGGGTTTTGTCGGATTGTTACCGACTAAAACCCCACTATGTTCCGTCCAGCCGCTTTAATGACGGGGCCTATATATTAAAATGTCAGTATGTTTTTCCAGACATAATCTGCATAAAATTTTCATCTAAATAAGTTTCGCTTAGTTTTGGCTTCAATCAGAAAAATAAACCCATAGCGTATTCTTATTGGCGAACATTTTTTGATATTATAATATCTTATATCTGACATGTTATTAATATAAAACTGTCGGTATATACCTACGTTATACTTTCACGACTAAACCACTGAACCGAATTTAATGAAATTGTATGAGAAGACTCTCCTAGGACTAAACTTTTTTTTTTAAATTTCACTTAGCAGCTTTAAAAAAAATATTGGAACGTCCTTACAAAAAAAAGGCGCAAAAAATATTTTTGTAGGAAAAAAAATTTAGAAAAAAAAAACTGAAAAAAGTCTCACAGATTGGGACATTTCATAACATACATGTAATAATTTCAATTCCTGCTCTACGTAATCTACGTAATCACATAGATTATTAATTAACGTTACTATCATTTGGTACCGTTAATTGATAAAATAACATTCCGTTTCACATTGACCTTAGTTTTAATCTATTTATCGTGGAAGTTGTAACTGGACTGTTTCAAGGATTGTAGGCTTAGTCCAGTATCGGACTCTTGTCTCTTAGGTTAGGTATTATACAAAAAATCAATAAAAAATAGTTTTATCACAATGTATGTAGCCTGTATGTATGTACCGACTAAACCTTACTTTTAGTATTTTCAATTTTCACACTTAAAAAACGCAATAATTGCATAGGTCTATGACAATATAGCTTTCTACACAACTACATTAATATAAAGCCAAACAAAAACACATATAAACTATGCCAACCTTTTTAATCTCATATATGTAGTTTGAAGATTTGAAAATTCTGAAATAGATTAAAGACCAACCAAATAGCTGATTTCTATTCAAGTTTGAAAGAAGAATCCATACTTTATTTTTTCACGCATAAAAGGTGGTCACGTCTGTACAAAATTTGGTAACTAGATATGTAGTTTACAATCTGGATTAGCAAATAGGCTACCCAAATACCAAGCAAAGTAAAGCCGTAGTGTCCACTTAGTAGTAGCCGTAGTGTCCACTTAGTAGTAGCCGTAGTGTATACTTGCTCGAGCATTCGCTTCTCCAGGTCGGTGAAGTTCTTCGAGCGCTCCTTGCGAGTGTGAGTGTGAGTGAGTGTGTGTGTGAGTGGGGCGCTTACCTGTTTGCTCCTGTTGGTCGCGTTGTTCGAGCGGCCCTGCCGCAGCACGTCCCGGTGCCGCGCGATCAGCTCGAGCACGGTCCGCTTCTCCAACTCGGTGAAGTTCTTCGAGCGCTCCTTGTGCCCGCGCCGCGCACGTATCGCGCCCGCGCCGCTGCGCGTCGACATATCCAGTCTGCGGGAAGATAATTAATTAATACCAAAACATATAAAAAAAAAATTGGTTGTTTGTAAAGTAGGTTTACGATCGAGATGTTTACGTGATAACGTCTTATTGGTGGCAGCGCTCGAGATGAGACGGGAGATCGACCGATCTCCCGTCTCATCGTCTCTCTCTCGTTATATGTACCTGCGATCGCGCTCGTGAGGTTTTGGTGTGACACAAGTTTCTGAACATGTCACCCGACTAAAACGATTTTAAAAACGTTATCACGTTAAAATGTAAAGGTATCTGACTTAATGACTGATCAATCAACGCACAGCCCAAACTATATACTGCCATGTTGTCTTAACTCTTAAAACAGTAAGTATTATTTTTAGTGTAGAAAAATGTCAGAACTATATCGGGTTGAAATTTGGCGTGCAGATATCCTCTATGATGTAGGCATCCGCTAAGAAAGGAATAAGATAAATTCTACCCCCAAGGGTATAAAGTAGGGGAAAGAAAATAGGTGAAAATACCCTGAAAATTTATTTTGACCAGGTGGTCGAAGCTGCGGGCAACAGCCTAGCGCTTGTAAAACTTTATATACATAAACAAAAAAGGATTTTTCAAGTATGATTGACTGCTACAAATTATCACAAATAATACAATTTTATACTTTTAGAAACATATTAATAAAATAGTGAGAAAATAGAATGCAAATAATACAATTTAAAATTAAATTGTTTTATGCATTGAGACAAAATTAATATTTTATCGATAATTATATGCCCAAATTGCCCATTTAAATTTTTAAAATTTGCACTCAGATAATTTATTTAAAGTTAATTCTATATATTCAAAAATACGAATTTTACCTCCTTACAATTAAGATAATATTGTCATACCTTTAAAATATATTTTTATATTATTTTATTTTAAATGATTATTTACCAATGTTACATAACACATCCATCATTTATGCATACACATATGTATTTAAGAATTTGTAATCATATTAATTAATATATTTTCTGCAATTCCTGCATTTCGATCGGCTCAAATGTCGTCCATTTATATGAATTCTATTAAATTTAATATAAAAAAACAAACGTTTTATTATAATGATATTAATTAACCAGTCCATCGAGATATGGAGCTGTCTCAAACCTAGGTTTTTATAGCATTTCTAATTCAGTAAACTGGTTAAGTTAGACTGGTTCTCAAGGCTTTGGTTACTTGTATAATATACATACAAAAATTCTAGATCGAATATTATAAGTGAGAATTTTTTACACATTTTTGATGCATTTTATTGTTTTTTTAAACTATTGCATGCTTTTATATCAGACTTTGAGCGCGGCGACCGAATGTAAAAATTCCGTAACGAAAAAACCTAACACCCCCCACTCCAACCGGCACAGCGATGCGATGCTATGCAATAGCTTTACCGCGGCAGTCCTCGAGTACCACACGTATTTTTTTTACACATTTTTGATTCATTTTATTGAATTTTTTGCATATTTTTACGCATTTTTTGAAATGTATTAAGTACATAAAATTTTTAACATATCTACACAAATATTTTAAAGGTGCTGAGTTTGGTTGTTTATTTGTTGACCACGGGTCAAATTTGAAAAATTATTTCACTGTTAGATAGTCCATTTCTCGAGGAGCGGAGCATTGCGGGCCAAAATCGCGGAGCACAACTAGTTTTTATGTAAATACATTTTCTCATGTATTGCAAAGAATTATGCATATTATAATTCTTTGCAATACCTACATGAGAAAAAGAAATGGTCATGGTGGCAAAATTGTTATTTTAAACGTTGATGACTAGATATTTTCGGCAATTGTGATAATCATTTTTGGAAAGTAAATGTTTATAACATCAGCTATAAAATTCACTGTAATAACTTCAGAAGACGTAATCAAATTAATAATCAACTAATATTTAGTACTTCTCCGATTACAAAAATAACAAGAAGTGAATAGAAAATGATTGCAATAGTTACGGAAGCGAAAATATCACATTATCTAGTAGTATTACTTGATTCATTTGAATATGTTTTATGCGTGTGTGTGTGTACGCATCTGTGTGCGTGAACGCATGCGTACATGTGTGTGTGTGTGTGAGTGTACGAGTAAGAGGTTTTTAAATTTCAATATAATGCTTATTAGGTATCATTTCTTACACGTAGGCGGTGGGGGTATAAGGCCTGGCTGTTAACCCCTGCCGTCGAAGGCGAATGGTGGCCACCGTTGGGTTTTAGTGGGTATGGCTTCTCGCGAGTCCCACATACCCCCTCACGCAGAAAAACTGCAGAGGGGGATGCGTAAATGCATTTTCCAACGTTAAAAAAAATTTAACGTTGTTTAACGTTGTTAACTTAATATTATAAATGCGAAAGAGTATTCGTTCGTCTTTCTCTTACGTCGCGGTAGGGGTTTTGAGATATAGATCGTAGGAGGGCAAGGGCTATTTTTACCAGAGTAAAAACATCTTTCATCCATATCTATAAAACCGTCTTCAAATGGGCAGAACCTACTGGAAGGCAGTAGCTTTCAAATTACCAAACTCTACTCAATACGACGGTTCTGATGTAAAAAATCCAAAAAAAGCAGTCAAATTGAGAACCAGCTCCTTTTTTAAAAGTCGGCTGAACGAATAGCAGCATTCGACCACGTTACATATAATATATAATATTATGTTATATTTTATTACATGCAAACGTGACTGTTGGCATTTCAACGGCATTCCTATTTAAATTGCCAAAAAAGATTATTACATTACCCCTACACGATATATCCATCGCTAATACATTTAACTGGTTATTTTTTAGGTTATTTATAGCGTCTGGTAAGTTATTTAAACCAGACTTCATTTATCAATTACTTTTTTATTAGAAAAAATGAAAATATCAGGCATTAATAGTCGTACACCATCGCTAATACATGTAACTGGTTATTTTTTAATATGTTCAGTTATTTATAGCGTCTGGTACGTTATTTAAACCAGACTTCATTTATCTATAAAAATGAAAATAACCAGAATTAATCAATAAACAAATGATTTTCACACAGACAATATTTTACAGAACTGAAATTTTCTATTAAAAAATAAAGAGACAAAACATTTATTGCAAAACCCATTTTAAATTTGTTTGTAAAAACAGGACGCTTCAGAACGCATTACGTTTTTTGGGTATATTCATTCATCATCATTCCCCGTTCAATATCTTAAAAAGCAGTATTACGTCCATTGTGGAAAAATGACAGCGCTATATAGGTCGTCTAGCGACATCACTTTCCCACACTGGAAATAATACTGCTATAAGACATCATGGTATCCCCTCAAGTCGTTATCCAGATATAAGATAACATGAAATTCTGGTAACTATTAAATTAGAATAAAAATCCGTTACATTTAGTAAGGTTCTCTTGGATTTTCCACAAATTTTCTCACTTTCTAGAAATTTCCAAATAAAATAAACCACAGTCAGAATAAATATCTATTTTTAATTCGCAATAAATCAATGCCAAGTCTCTTCATTTGTTTAAATTAACCTTTATATGTCATATACATATTCATAAATGAGTTAAATTTGGTAGTATCGTCTAATGCCGGCTACTCACGTACCTGCAGGGAAAATATCGGTTTCACGGCGGTTGGAGCAATTTCAGTTGTTCTCTAAATTGCCCCTGCAATGCAAGCGATTTCAGTTGTTCTCCTTATTGTGATGTGTATAGGCAAACACATCACAATTAGGAGCCAATTAAGGGTGCAATTCCAACATTGCCCCTGCTGCAGATACATGAGTAGCCGGCTTAAATTGCTCCTGTTTGCCTATGCACATCATAATTAGGAGCCAATTAAGGGTGCAATTCCAATATTACCACTGCTGCAGGAACGTGACTGTGAGTAACCGGCTTAAATTGTTCCTGCTTGCCTATACACATCACAATTAGGTGCCAATTAAGGGTGCAATTCCAATATTACCCCTGCTGCAGGAACGTGACTGTGAGTAACCGGCTTAAATTGCCCCTGCTTGCCTATACACATCACAATTAGGTGCCAATTAAGGGTGAAATTCCAATATTACCCCTGCTGCAGGTACATGAGTAGCCGGCTTAAATTGCTCCTGTTTGCCTATGCACATCATAATTAGGAGCCAATTAAGGGTGCAATTCCAATATTACCCCTGCTGCAGGAACGTGACTGTGAGTAACCGGCTTAAATTGCTCCTGCTTGCCTATACACATCACAAATCACAATTAGGAGTCAATTAAGGGTTCAATTCCAATAACAAAACTTACATACCCCTGCTGGTATGTGAGTAGCCCGCAAGTAACAAGCATGCATGTATAAAATGCATGGATTGACAAATTTAACCGATTAAAACCGGGTTTTAATTGCACTCAAATATGCGACGAATAAATGATAGTGTGAAAAAAATATGCTCTTTAATGTCTTCATATATCGAGATTCGAGTCATACCGGTATGAGATTTCCGGTGTGTCTGACAAAAGTACCTACTATTATTGATTTCACTTTAAAATCGTATCTGTCGTGCAACAGTTTTTTTATTTATTGAAATAGAATCATTCTTTGTACTTACAGTAATAATACCAAAGCGTACATAGAATTTAGTAACAATATGTTAACAAAAATACAAACAAAACGGAGTTACATACTATGTGCATCCAAGTACCTGATACAGAGATCTAGGACAGTATTTGTACTACTAGCAAAAATGTCAATTGTGGCATCGGAGGCCAGCACACGATTTAAAAGATGAATGTTACTGGAAACGAATGGACAGATAGATAGACAGCGAAGTCTTAGTAATAGGGTCCCGTTTTACCCTTTCGGTACGGAACCCTAAATATGAATAACAGACAAAAAAACAATGTGATGAAATTATGATAACAGTGAAAAGTTAAGAAAAGAAAAAGAAAATATTACAATTACAGCATTACAGCATAGTTCATAACAAATCAAAAACTTTATACCCATTTGTAGGAAAATTGGGCAAACACAGAAGTACGAAATATAGCACATCTAAATGGATAGAGCAATAAATACCTAAAATAAAAAAAAGCAAAAAAAAAAAACATACATTACCTACACACATTACCATACATTTGACACACACACGCGCGCGTATACACAACACACTGTTATATTTATGAATTTCACTGGACGACTACTAGCAGCTAATAGGTATACTATAATACTAGTTCGTCTTTTAGAGCTGTCTATCCTCGCAAATCACAAAGGTGACTGACTGACTGATCTATCAACGCACAGTCTAAATTACTGGATCGATCCGGCTGAAATTTGGCATGCAGATAGCCACTGTGATGGAGGCAACCGTTAGGAATACTTTGATGAAAAGGATCCTAGCCCTGGGAAATGAAAAAGGGATGACAGTTTGTAACAAGAAATTTTTAAATAAAGGATACTTTCATAATTATATAACGACATATCGATTTTAACAATCCCTACTTAATATTAGAAATGCGAAAGTAACTCTGTCTGTCTGTCTGTTACGCTTTCCCGCTTAAACCTCTGAATCGATTTTGATGAAATCTGGCACAGACAATCTTTAGACCCTGAGAAAGAACATAGGCTACCTTTTATTGCGAAATATGTACCACGGGCGAAGCCGGGGCGGACCGCTAGTTTCTTATAAGGAGATAGTTTATACTTAGTTTAACTTTAGCTGCATAGTTTTTTTTTTATTTGCCTTCTAGCTTTTACAAAATAAACTACAGTTGTTTAAAAGCATATAGGTCTTTGTTAAAACCGGCTCGTTTATTTCGAAAAAAATAAATAAATAAGGAAAACATTAGTGATACAAAATTGAATCCTAACGAACTGGCTCCCATTTATTATTTTGAGTTTTTAATTTCTAATCTATACTGTATCTATCTATTCTTCTATCTTATATCTTAATCTATACATATCTTAATTTCTCTACATTGTAACTGTATTCGTAACTAGTTGTGCCCCGCGGTTTTATCCGCATTTCTCCGCTCCTATTGGTCTTAGCGTATGATATTATAGCCTTCCTTGATAAATCGACTCTATCTCGATCTTTTTTGCTGTTGCTTCTTATTCTATCTACGTATAGTCTATACTAATATTATAAAGCTGAAGAGTTTGTCTGTTTGAACGCGCTGATCTCAGGAACCACTAGTCCGATTTTAAAAATTCTTTCGTTGTTAGATAGCCCATTTATCGAGGAAGGCTATAAGGCTATATACATCATCACGCTAAGGCGCGGACATCACGCTAACAGGAGCGGAGCAATGCGTGTGAAACCGCAGAGTATAGCTAGTAAGTCATATAATGAATGAAAAAAGCCTTCTCTACAACTGATCATTTTAGCCATTGGTATTCCTTCTAAGTTAAAAAAAAAAAAACATTATTTATATTACCTCGCCGTGCAGAGATTTTCGGAATTAAAAAATAGATCAATTTACGACTACGAGATATGTAAATACGCTTTTTGCGATCAGGACAGTTGGAGGTTCTAACATTTATAACAGGTTCGGCTTGTTATAACAAAAAATAAAATTGAGCCAAGTTTCGTTTATATAGGAGTTAACATTTTGATCGAAAAATGACTGTGCTTATTTATAAACTTTATTTAGTTACTAGCTTTCCGTCCGCGTTTATAAAGAAACACCCGCATAGTTCCCGTTCCTGTGCGATTTCCGGGGTAAAACCTATCCTATGTGTTGTAAATGGATATTTAATTTTTGTCCTGTTTCTTCAATTGATTTAATTTATGATAATAAAAGCTCAAAAGTTCTGCATCTGCATCGATTGAGCTTAAAATTTGATACGAAATTCGAGAATGAATCTATTCAATGAATGTTTAAATTTTCCAATAATTAATGAGTATATTTTCCGGTAACTTCTTTTAATTTTATTAAAAACTCTTTTATCAACGCAATCGTCCGAAAAGTTTTTTTTTGATACGTAAATTTTCAGACACAAAAACATAAGAACTTAAGTGCACTTCACACGGCCAGCGTCACGTGTCACAACAGTGCGGTCTGGTAACGGCATTATAATAATTAACATACTAGAGTAGTCTGTAGTAGAATTAAGTCGTTTTTTAATGGTATTAGAAAGGTACCACATTTCGGTTCCCACGATATTTAATTATTACTTTTCGTTTTGCGAATTCTTAATTATTTGTCTCTGTTTTATGGCCATATAACTGGTAAAGTATGTTTAATCTTAATTTATTTCGATCATTTAACTGATTTCAAAAACGAGGTTATTGATTATTCGCTTTTTATGAATTGAAAGTGCAATAATTTAACGCGATATAACATTTATCTTCTAAGAAAACTAATTTTATAATCTTCCTTATAAAAAATTTATGAGGGTAGATGTGCATTTACATACAAATTGGTATATCAATTATTAGATGTGTATGGAAAATAATTGAATGTACAGTATTTTGAAACTATTGCACATTAAGATAAATTGAAACACTATAAAATATCGTTTTATGAGGGTAAAATTGATATTGTATGATTTTTCAGTTGGTACCTATGTAAAAAACAATATATGATATTATAATAAAATTATAATATATATTTTAATTTGTCAAAATTTACTTCACTTTGGCAAAATTACTTTCGTCAAAACCTAATTTCTATACAAATACGTTAGATATTGATATAATCTTGTGCTTTCAATAAAAAATAAATTAAACTTGTCACATATCTGTTAAAAAGTTCATAATTTGTAATTTGTATGTTTATTTGTGAAAAAACCAACAATTTTTTATGTATTTTTCGTGTTTTTGAAGATTTTATCTAATTTTTGAAAAAAAAAAATTAAAAGCTTTTAACTAATTTTAAAAGCATTATTTACTATTCATTGTATTACTTAAGTATTTTTTTTATTTGTTGACCGATAGATATGCGTACGTGTATCGAAAAAAAAATTGTTCATTTATGCATATTTGTCTCCCACAGGCCACAGGCAAGATTTTTTTAATTTCTCAATAATAATAATCAATCAAAAGCCGGTTAAAACCAGAAAAATATGTATTCAGTTCAGACATTAAGTTAATACAAATATAATAAACTAGAATCTTCTAGTTTTTAAGATAAATCGAACAGCATCCTGCGTTTTATTGATCTTGTTCCAATGTGTCCTTGACAAATTGATATTTATTTTATATTTATTATTATTAAGCTTTCTATGTTTTATTTTTTTACTGGTTTATTATTTTTTGTATCTAAACTAATATTATTTAAAAAAAATGTTTTTGTATGTAGTTATGTCCGTTTTGTAAATTACTGTCACGATTGAAAATTATTTCACAAAAAAGGCTGCATTTTTCCTGAGTCACACAGGTTTTATTTTCAATTGACTTTAAAAAAGGAGAAGTTTATGAATTCGACTGTCTTTTTTGAGTTTTTTTCCTAATATCCGTTCCCAATATCGTATCTATCTTCGGTTTGACCCTACTAATGCTATCTATCTTTTGTTTTGGCGTCCCAATAAGCTTACTAGCGATAAGCTAACCTATCTCTGATCGCTATCTATGGTCTGGAGGACTATAGTCTGTCCACTATAAGAATTGCTTTTTGACAGTTCGACGGGTGATACCAGAAGTGATGTTCAAAAGATTATCGATTGTGTTACCATTTCAATTATAAATTCAAAATATTATCATAAATCGAATCAGGTACGTACTTAAATAATAATTACAACGTAAACGTACTAATAAGATATGTAATAATAAGACCATATATCTATGCATTTTATGTTAAAACTAATCTAAACTAATATTTTATTATTTATTGGTTTCTATCTTAGAATTTGGTTGTCTTTACGTTTAAATTATACAACATAATAGAAGAGTTTTTCTGTATCGGAAATATTTTACCAGAGTATTTCTATCGATTATTATAATCTATCGACCCATCATTGAATAATTCTGTGTAGACATCACAAAGTGGGCGGGAACTGTCCATGAAGTACAATAATTATTTGTATGACATTTTAACATAGACAATACAATCCTTCATAGGCGTGAAGCTGTCAAAAAGCAAATAATATAATGGACAGAGTATAACTGCTTACTAGAGGTATAATTTTCTCTTTGAATTTGTCTATTTGAGCGTCCCAATAACGTTTTGACAGCTTTGCCAGTAACGGCCGTTCCCAATATCGTATCTATCTTACGATAGATAGAACCTTACTAGCTATCGGAGATAGCTGTCTATCTATAACCGTAGTTTGAATATTGGGAACGGCCATTAGAGGTATGAAAAATAGATGTTGGTCGATTCTCATATCTAGCCAACAGGCATAAAAAATTTCATGAGAATAGGATTTCGAGAAGTATGGTAACTAACATGACACGAAAATTTTATATATATTACTAGCTGTGCCCCGCGGTTTTACCCGCAGTGCTCCGCTCCTGTTGGACTTAACGTGATGATGTATATAGGCCTACAGCCTTCCTCGATAAACGTGCCATCTAACACCGAAATTATTTTAAAATTGGACCAGTAGTTCCTGATATTAGCACGTTCAAACAAACAAACTCTTCAGCTTTATAATATTACTAGAGGTCCGCTCCGGCTTCGCCCGTGGTACATATTTCGCAATAAAAGGTAGCCTATGTCCTTTCTCGGGTATCAAAATATCTCCATACCAAATTTCATGCAAATTGGTTCAGTAGTTTAGGCGTGATTGAGTAACAGACAGACAGACAGAGTTACTTTCACATATATTAGTATGGATATGTAGTATAGATAGAGAAGAGATTTAGAGAAGATATCTAATGTAGGTACCTATTATCTGAAAGACTGACTTATCGTAGAACTTAAATAACATTTTTTTTTTGTGTGGTGTCTCTCAATGTTAGCCAGAAGGGCTTCTACATTTTAACGCGGACGCGGGGGTGAACTGAAGGTTCACCCTGGTAGCGACATGCACAAGGGCGTCCCCCCTTGACGGGGACCACGAACCTCGGCTTGAGCTGTCGCTTGAGTGGAGGAGGCCAGAAGGGCCCTAATCGGACGGGCGTTAAATAACATACTTTAAAACTTTTGATTGTTATTTGTAACGCTAGAATAAATATGGAAAACTATTAAGTGCATATTTCAGAATACAGACACGAATAATTTAAATTTTAAATGGTCATACGTAGGACCAATTTTCAGCGCATAATTATTGATCTCTGGCGGTACGAATTTCGTTATTGCTACATAGTTGTTATAATAAAAAAAAAATGTGTGCGTGTACTAGTTTACACACGCAAGAAGTGAAACTTCTTTATGACCTTATTTTTCAAAAAATAATTTAGGTTCTATATGCAACTTTACAGAAATACGTCGAATCACGCGTGGTAGGGATAAAAACAAGATGGCGCGTAACGGAAAAATGTTACACTAAATTTTTTTCCAACCCCGATAAAGAAGTTTCACTTCAATAAAGGTAGGGAAGTGAAGATGTTTGTCTCTTTATTAAGGAAAATTAGTGAACAGATTTAGATGATAATATCTGCAAATAGGGTTTCGTCTAGAATAACAGACAGGCGAGAGAAGTGGCTAGTCAGCTAAACTTACGTACATATACAACGCAATGATAGTCATAAGCATGGACGTATAAAAAAAGACGGACGCCGTATTACGAACAAACAACGTGAAGCCACCATAGTAAGCTAGCGATCGTGTAAAGACAATAAACACGCACAAACTCTCACCATAGTAAGCTAGTCGGCCGCCATTACGTCGTGAACTACCGACTGAATAACTGCGTCACAGTTTCACAAAAAATATTTAAAATGCCGTCTTGCGTGGTTAAATGGTGTCGCAACATTACAATTTTAAATAACAAAACACAAGGGATTACATTCCACAGGGAAGCAAGTTATTTCTTTTATGTTTTAATGACAAAATTATTACGGCAAAATTTATAGAAAAAAATACAGCCGCCATTGTCATCAGGACAGCTGTTGCCATGGCAACATGGCACACACACATGGATGTTTCGCCGCCATTACTAGGCTTCACTCAATGTTTAGGCGATATACCGTCCGTCTTTTTTTATACGTCCATGGTCATAAGAATAAAAATAAATCACCGAAATGTTAGGACGCGTATAACTTCCAAACGGCTACATCGAATTGGATGAATCTTTCTTTTATTTTTTCTTTATTGTGAGGAGAAGCTTTGTATGAAAAAAATATATGTAATGGCGTTATGAAGTTCGCGGAGTCAGCAAGTTTTTTTTCAATACAGAATTACAAATCAGTCTTTCAATTACTCTTTTAGATATACATAATATCTATATTATTATATATTTAATATTTATTTATATCCTACTAATATTTTCATCCCGGAAATACCACAGGAATGGGCAATATGCGGGCAAAAACGCGGGCAAAGCTGCGGGCGGAAATAGAGTATCTCTATATACTGTATATAAAAATTCTCGTGTCACAATGTGAGTTACCATACTCCTCCGAAAAGGCTGGATCAATTCTCGTGAAATTTTATACATATGCATAAAAGTAATACATTTAAATAAAACATTATAATTAAAGGTACCTACTAGCAGTTCACCCCAACTCTCAAATGAGGAAAATATTTTTAAAACCAGTTGGCACTTTTGCAATTTATTCATATTAAATTTTTTTATTTATAAACATCCAAAAACTAATGTTTCCTAATATTTATAATGTAAAAGTTAAATATGGGACTGTTAGAAAATTTTTCACCGAACAAATGCATAAAGATTTTAGAAAATTTTATTGTCTTGTAACATATTATTGTGATCTAAATTTGAATATTATATAACCTATATATAGGTACATATATATTATTACTAAAATATAAATCCCTACTAATAATATTATTATAAATGCGAAAGTAACTGTCTGTCTGTTGTGCTCTCCCGCTTAAACCTCTTAACCGATTTTGATGAAATTTGGCACAGACAATCTTTAGACCCTGAGAAAGAACATAGGCTACCTTTTATCAAAGCACCGCGAAGCCGCGGGCGGAAGCTAGTATTTAATAAAAAGGGATAAAAAATTATTTTTGCAAGCATTAAACAAAAATTACAAAAAAAAACATCAATAATACGTGAGAATGAATTAAAAATTCAAACTTTGAGTACTTGTTTCTTTTACATCTGAATTACCTTTTATACAAATAAATCAAATTTATAGACAAGTAGAAGTACAAGTCATTTTATCATATAAGATAAATTGTTAAAAATATCTTAATCTTAAATGCATAATAATTTATGTGATTAACAAAATTCATAATGTGATGAAATAATAAATGAAAAGACAATCATAATCTCCACTTTCTACAGACAAAAAACAACAGTAGTTGTTGAGAAAAAAAAAAAGATTTCTATCATCTATAGCTTTAGCCAACAACTGTAAAAAAAAACTTAAAATTGGCATTTGGTGTGAGATAATTAATAATATTATGTAACTTATTTCATTATTACATGATAATACTTCTTGTTGTGTACGAGATATAAAATATTTCTATCTAAATATAAATTTTGTCTTATCAGTAAAATCAATTAAAATATTAGATAATAAAATTGAATAGTTTTGAACTGTCCGTTCAAAAAACTACAAAATTATCTATGATCTGTATAGGAATGTAATAAATAAAAATACAAAATATAAAATGGCAATAGATTTTGGATTTATAAAAAAAAACATCTTAGTGACGTGAAAATAAAAACAAAGGTAAGTATGAGAAATTATTATCAGACAAAGATTATTTTGATGGTATTTCACTGATAAAACAACTGTTTTGTTTTATTGAAACACAAAAAAATATATTCACTGACCTTTTTATTAATCCCGAGTATTCAAAGGTTCAATTCCTTAACACCACTGTTAAACACTAACTAAAATAATCAGTAAAAATATCCCTAATCAATTAATTTTCGTAAAAACACGATAATATTCAGTTATATAGCTTTATCTAGCGGTTTAGCGCCAATCAATGGTTTAAATTTTGTACTAATTGAGATAACAGATATTTTATATTTTGATAACTCTAATAGTATAGTTATAGCGGCAACCTAAGGTACGCGACAATATAGGCAACGGCTAGGCGATTAGTAATAAAATTATACACGACACAGCGTCAAATTACGCGTCTCTCGCCTTTAGTTAAAAGGTTAACAGGCAATTGACTACAGTTTTTTTAATCAGTTAAAAATAAGGACTCTAATGCGTTCGCTCTATAAATTTGATCACTTACCGATGCTAACGGGTCGCATTCCACGGTTCGCGAAATGCGTGGGCTCGTATTTTCATCTTGTTCACGTAATACCACTACACGAATTACTAATATTTTGTATCGAAATGCAAGTGGTTATAAAAAAATAAATGATCACTGTTACATTAGAAGATCTGTCAAAGTTGACTTTACTCAAGTGGCTGTGCCAAATTCCATAGACAAATCATGTTGTTTATAAATAGAAATGCAGCCTTTGCTACTGCCCGCTAGATGGCACCAGTGTTCTAAATTCTAAATTATTTTAAAAAGAAATCGAGCAGTTTTATGAATTTTTTTAAACTATTATTTATTTGAAAGTTTCAAAAATAATTAAACCCTGAATATAGTTCATACCTACTATATGTTACGTGTATATTTTCTATTTCCGTAAAATAAAAGTACAACTTCGAAGGTAGTAATAATAATAATAAATGTTGAACACAAAAAATGTGGGTAAGTTTTAAATAAATAAATGTTCAATAAACTTTTTAAAGATTCGTGGAAAGCATCATTTATCATTTCTAACTATCCCAGTAAGCATAAAAGAGAAAAGTTAGCACCTGGGAATGAGGTATGTATGAAAACTAAACAGTTGGTTAGTAACTTTCTATTTTTTTCATTTTCAGCTTTGATATAACAGAAACCTTTTTTATATACTTATACGGTTATACGTTATGTTTTATTTAGTAGGTATGTAACCTAGTATTAAAATATTTTTACCGTTTTATGTAGATTAATTTTTGAATCTTCTATTCTATGTCCAAGAATTTATAATAATAATAAAGGAAGCCATATTATAATGGCCATTTACCTTGGATATCTAATTTTTTATACCATAAATTTTTGTCGAAATGTTCTTGGCTAATTAATAATTTAATATTATGTTAACTAGGTAAGTTTTCTATCATAGTGCAGGAATAATATTCTAGTAATTTATTTTTAACTAGCTTTCTGCCCGCGGCTTCGCCCGCGCAGTCAAAGAAAAACCCGCATAGTTCCCGTTCCTGTGGGATTTCCATGATAAAACCTATCCTATGTCCCGGGGTAAAAAGTAGCCTATGTCCTTTCTCGGGTATCAAAATATCTCTATACCAAATTTCATGCAAATTGGTTCAGTAGTTAAGGCGTGATTGAGTAACAGACAGACAGACAGAGTTACTTTCGCATTTATAATATTAGTATGGATAATATTGGTAACCTTTCTTCCACTAATACATCCTTGTAAAATTTTTAGGTTTTTAAGGCTATTTCATCATAATATATGTATATGTCACGGCTAAAGGTAGGTGAGAACATAAACTTAAGATTAGCCGGCTAAACTTAGGTTTATTTTCGACGAGGTGTTAATGTTAGTTTGTTCTATCTTTAGCCGGCTAAACTTAAGTGTAACCGCAGGCCCGTGGCTAAAAATGTCGGGGTGGGTAGATTTGGTTAGCGCCGGGCCGGTGGAGGGCTTGAGGGGCCCGCACAGTGCCAGAAAACACTCGCCCTGTTCCTTACATGTATTATAGTAACCAAATCTACCCACCCCGACTCAGGGCAGAAAGCTGGTGGCTAGGTTAGGTTAGGTTAGAACTCTTAAGACCCGCACGAGCCGAGCGAGCGCAGCGAGCGTGCTGCGGCAGCAGCCGGCGAAGTGCCAGAAAACACTCGCCCTGTTCCTTACATGTATTATAGTAACCAAATCTACCAACCCCGACATTTTTAGCCACGGGCCTGCGGTTACACTTAAGTTTAGCCGGCTAAAGATAGAACAAACTAACATTAACACCTCGTCGAAAATAAACCTAAGTTTAGCCGGCTAATCTTAAGTTTATGTTCTCACCTACCTTTAGCCGTAACATATATAATATGTATATGAAGGTCTACAGAAAAATAGGATAGAAAAGTATGTTATTATATTGTGTAAAAATTTTTTAACTTAAGTAATGTATTTTGAAAAGGTATTTATAGAAATAGCTCACTCTGCCGCGCGGTTTCGCCCGTGGACGGATCCGCAGGCAAAAGCTTGTAAGTATTCATAAAGCTATGTGTTAATTTGGGTAAAATTTTTGATCCCCCAATTTCATTAGGTATTTGAGGTGTCTAATCGATAGCGGGTAGTGACTTTTCATAATAAGCGTGTGAGCGGGATAATTAAACATTTTGGTACGACAATGGCCTAAGATTTTACCTACTTAAATATAGTTGCGTTTTTAGTACAAAAATAACCTTAAAAAATCTTTTTCATTTTCGATTTTCACAAAAATTACGCTTATCCGGCAAAAAGAAAAGCAGTTTTTTTCATTACCCGTTATCGATAAGACATCTCAAAATAATGAAATTCGGGGATCACGATATAAAAATAATAATATAGGCAACACTGTCAAAATAATATCAAAATCCGTTCAGTGGTTTTCGCGTGGAGGAATAACAAACTTACACCAATACATTCATACATTCTTACAAGCTTTTGCTTTTAATATTATGATAAATTAAGTACCTACCTAGGTCGGTAGTAGGATTTATTAAATGTACTAGTATCTATTGTACTTCTGATGTAAGATGTAATTTAACAATCGAGTGATGTAACTAACGTTAATTATTTATTTATTTATTTTACTCTTTAATACAACTAAACAGACTTAGATACTAAAACATACAAAAATATTTGCAAGGAGCAGTTTAGTGTATTTGGCGGCCTTATCATTTAGTAGTGATCTCTTCCAGGCAACCAGGACAGAAGGTAATCAGCTCAATTGAGTTATAAAGATAGGTCGAGACTCGAGAGAGAGTAAAAAAAATAATGATAGATAAACAATTTACTTTACTTTTTAAAAATCTATACTAATATTTATAAAGCTCAAGTATTTGTTTGTTTGAACGCGCTATAGCGCTATAATCTCGGGAACTACTGGTCCGATTTATAAAAATATTTCTGTGGTAGATAGCCCATTTATCGAGGAAGGCTATAGGTTGTATATCATAGAAACTTAAATTGTTTAGTCAAACATCGTAGTAGGAATATATTTTACTAGCGGTCCGCCCCGGCTTCGCCCGTAGTACCTACATATTTCGCAATAAAAGGTAGCCTATGTTCTTTCTCAGGGTCTAAAGATTATCTGTGCCAAATTTCATCAAAATCGATCCAGTAGTTTATGCGTGAAAACCATACATACATACATACATACAAACCTTTCCTCTTTATACTTAATAGTTTAGACAAATAACTGCGCCCCGCGGTATTACCCGCATTGCTCCATGCAAAATTTGAAGTACATAAATGCATTTGAAGACAAAAATTAACTATATTTTAGACTTCGGTATATCGGGTGAAAATGACGCCCCAAGAATTCTTTAAAAAAAATGTGTGCGTGTACTAGTGTAGACACGTAAGAAATGAAACTTCTTTATGACCTATTTTTCAAAAAATAATTTACTATATGCAACTTTACAGAAATACGTCGAATCACGCGTGGTAGGGATAAGAAAAAGATGGCGCGTAACGGAAAAATGTCACGCGTAACGAAATAATGTTACACTAAATTTTTTTTTAACCCCGATAAAGAAGTTGCACTTCAAAAGTTTCACTTAAAAAATATTCAATGTACAGTTTTGACTTTCCTACGATTTCATTACTTGTATAGAATATAGATAGGTACCTAGTAAAGTGTGTTACAGTATATAATAATATCCCCTGTGTCTACAGAACTTGTGTTCATCTTAATCTTTCTTAATACTATTATAAAGGCGAAAGTTTGTAAGGATGTATGGATGTATGGATGTATGGATGTATGGATGTTTGTTACTCTTTCACGTAAAAATTACTGAACCGATTACAATGAAATTTAGCACACATATAGAGGGTAACTTGGATTAACACATAGGATAGGTTTTATCCCGGAAATCCCACGGGAACGGAAACTATGCGGGTTTTCCTTTGAAAACGCGGGCGAAGCCGCGGGCGGAAATCTAGTCTCCCATAATTATATAACGCCATAATGTTGAACAGACCCACGACCATTGCCAAACTTGTTCTATGCTAAACGGCCAACGATACCATCATTATTGTCTATACTCGCTACGTTCCAATTTCTAAATGTAGATCGAAGACATGGGAGCTGTGGAGTCGCTGTTCTCATGTTTTTTTTATAGAGTCGCAGATTAATGTTATTAAAAATGTGTTTGTGTGGTTTCACCTTTCAGTGTTTGATATTTCCTTCTATTTGAAAATAAATGTAATAGTTTAGGTCTATTGTATTTTGTAACATCAATGTTTTTTTAACATGTCCCTTTTAATAGATTCATAAGTCATAACTATTCATTATTCATTTATAAATGAAATACAATGGAAAAGTTTTCTATAACAGTAAGATAAAATTTTGAACTGATTACCCTGAACAAGTAAATATGAAAAGGTAGCCACATCAGTCAGCTTTGATATGAATTTATTATAATTTTAATAAAATATGTAGATATAAGTAGGTACCTAACAATTTCGTTAATTGAATATTTTTCCGATATTAAGTATTTTATGAAATATAAAGCAAGCCAGAATTAATCACTCTATAAACTTAGTATTTTAGGTTCTCATAGGCATTCTTTAAAACTCTTGAAATTTAAAAATAGTTTCAAAACGTCTCCATTCGTACCCCTATTCCCCATCCAAAAACCAAATATGGCGGCGCCGAGTCTAAACAACAAATTGGTTCGATGACGATGCACGACCGCCAAATAATGATATTTACATATTGTTTTGTCACTTTCCACTCTATTATTTATTACTCTTTGTTTTTTACACAGATAATATCAGCTCTTTGCCGCGTTTGTTTGGTAATTTGGCGCGATTGTCTATGGTATTACACATTGTTTTCTTTTCGGCCAGTCACGGTGTAAAGGATTAAGCGGGTGGTATATAAATTGTTCAGTTTATTTGATTACTTTATTCCAATTTCCGGTTGTGTTTTGTTTGATTTTTTTTATTTCAACTAATCCGTGTGTTTTATATAAATAAGAATATATACATAAGCTGTATCAAATCCCTATTAATTCGATTGTTTCAGAAACTGCAGAGAAGATTATAATATACATATGAACTATCCTCGGTTATCGCGTCCTCGCTATTGAGATAAGAAATTAGGTATAAAGTTTTCTGATGAACATAAAATTGAAAAATTGTAATAAATAATTAACTACTCTACTTGAAAAAAATACGATAAGAAATCTACACCTTTACCGAGAGACGTAAGCCTACTTAGTACTTATACATATACCTAACTACTAGCTTTCCGCTCGCGGCTTCGCCCGCGTTTTCAAAGAAAACCCCGCATAGTTCCCGTTCCCGTGGGATTTCCGAGATAAAACCTATCCTATGTGTTAATCCAGTTTACCCTCTATAAGTAGGTATGTGTGCTAAATTTCATTGTAATCGGTTCAGTAGTATTTGCGTGAAAGAGTAACAAACTTATACCTACATACCTACACATACACATACATCCATCCTCACAAACTTTCGCATTTATAATATTAGACAAGTAGTAGGTATTAGTATATACTACTTAACGGAAGACGCTTCATTTTTATTATTTTTATCTCGACGGTTTGAACTCGCTCACAAGTCACAATATAAAAAACAAATAAATTGAAACTTTCTATAAGTACATAGATAATAAATACATCATACTCTATACTCTATGACAATGTAATGGCTGCTTTAATATTTTCTCAATGACATCTGAATTACTACCAATATCCTGCGCTTACGTCACTTGTGACCATTTATTAGATATTATTGTTCTGTGAACGCAGGACAATGGTTATTCCTAGTAATAAACAATAGTCGTTTATTTTATGTTATTTTAATTTTTATTTAATAGGTTTCTTCTTGATTTTTAATATAACAGTACCTGAGTAACTATAGTTTTTCTACGACTGTAAAAATTTAGATTATTTTTGAAGTGAAAATTTTTTAGGCGCGTTGAGAGTAAGTCATGGCAATACCGTCACGTCACGTAAGGCAACGATATTGGTATCTTTGAATCTTGCCAAAGAAGTTTCACTTCCGTAAGATCAGGACCAAAAACTTCATTTACGTAACTTATAAGCGCAAAATCAATATCCTGTGTAAAAATTTATAGCAAACTAATCAATTATCGGACTTTCAAATTCGGTACAAAGTTTTTAACAAGGGCACAAAATGTTTAGGATTCAATATTTTCATCTAATTTTTTTTACTATTAGATATACAGGGTGTCCCACTGTTGGTATACTAAGCTCAAAAGAGGTTATAGTTTTGCATACGCTGAATACGTAAAAAATACTTATAAAATTCCAGACGCATTTTTTTTCAAAAAGATGAATTCTTAAAACTCTATGTGTACAGTGTACACCCATAACAAGCAACCCGCCTAACTTTGCCACCAGCACGTGAGCTTTCGTTTAAGATTATGTTTTCATAGACAAAATGCTCATATTAGAGAAGTGATATGCCTCCTGCGCGAAGCTAGAGATGAAAACATAGATTTTCAGGAAAAATGTAGCAAAAAATTTTTGACGTAATTTTGTTGTTTAAGTATTTTTTACGTGATTAGTGTTTGCAAAACTACAAGTCCCTTCGCTTTTAGTATACCAATAGTGGGACACCCTGTATATTTACAGTAAATTTTTTATTTTAAATATCGAATCAATCAATTCAAAACACTCAGAAAGGGATTCAATTCTGTTTTTAATTTTTATTTATATTTTACTTTTGTTGGATACGAAAGAAAACTTAAAAAAGTCATTTTGGACGTTATTTAATAGGTACTTATAACAAATTATGTGATTGAAAATTTCTTCCCATTGCGCAATGTCATGGATAATTCTGCTCTTAAAACAATAAACTACCTATTAAGTAATAATAATACATAATTACTCCAAATTATGGCTTAGGTTACAAAAAATCTCTCTTTTAAGTTACAAAATATAATCACGAAAAAAATATAGAGTAAAACGTTCAAAAAATCCAAGCAACGCCGGACTAACAAGCTTGTATGTAATGTAAATTGAGCAATCCTGCACGACCAATACTATTGTTAGTTAGAATTCGGCCTATTTAGTCGTTATGACTCATTCGATAGACGTTAAGAATGTACAATCACCTAATAACCGTGTTGTTAAGCTACTTCACATACCTACCTCAATCTATCCTACTAATATTATAAATGAAAAGTTTGTGAGGATGGATGTTTGTTACTCTTTCACGCAAATACTACTGAACCTATTACGATGAAATTTGGTAGGTAGCTGAAGACCCAGAATAACTACTTTTTATCCCAGAAATCCCAGCGGAACAGGAACTATGCGGGTTTTTCTTTGATACCGGGCGAAGCCGCGGGCGGAAATCTAGTCTATAGGTAATAAAAAATCATGATGTAGAGTCTAAATTACGTTAGTTGAGAAATTATCTATTTCACTGTTGTGTAGTGCAGGTAAGTTCAAAGAAAAGGTTTTTTTTTATACTATTTTAGCCTAGGGCATAAAAAAGTAGCAGTTAGTTGTTATGAAAATGCAAATCAATTTGCTAAATCCATTGAAAAATTTTATTTGCATGTATAGAATTATCACAATTTTTCAGTTCAATCAGTGTTTGCATTTTCTATGGTAAATAACGCAGAGTGTAAACAATAATAATTAACTATCTTATAATTAATTATTGACTAATTATTACTCAAAAGTCAGTCACCTAATTAAATGACACCTAATTATAAAATACAATAGCGCTCAAAAAAAAAACATACTCATTCTCTATTCTCTATGGTTAAAAATAAAAATTGTCAAATTTAGGCGCGAACGCACATTCTATTTTTAAAAATAAAAGCTTACACCACACAGGTGGAACTATAGTGGGCCATATAATAGATTATAGCTTCCGATTTGTACAAGCCAGCATGCTAATGAAACGTTGAGGTCAGGCAAGCGGATACAGATGATATATTGGAGTGATGAGTTGAGCGGGAATATGGACAGGTGACTAATAGGTACCACAGATACTATACTCTAATACTAAGTACTTATTATAATATTTAAATTTGGTGTACTTTTATTTTTGAATAAAGAGTTTTTGTTAAGCCTGGCGTACCATGGAATGTACAGAAAAATAAGTATTTATAATAGGTCTACATTTTATTTAGTAGAAAGTGGAAGGAAAGACATTATAAAATATAAGTTTCCCGCTGATTTTGCTTGGACGCTTTTAAAAGACGCTTCTTGTCTTTTCAATACAGTACAAGCTACTATATTATGTATTCTGTGGTACTAGTTAAAAAATCATTAACTTAATATGTATGTACAATCAACTTTAATAAGTTGAAACACGGATGAAAAATTCGAGTTTGAGTTTTATTTTTATCCAATACGGTGCGTTTACATCAAACGAATATAAAGCAAGAGCATTCTTTCGTGATCTTTTAGTGTAAACGAAAACTCGTATTCAGTGTTGTTCCGTATTAGAACATTCAATAAAATCTTTTCGAACGCACTAAGAACAACAAAAGAATGCTCTACGCCTGTTTACACTAAAATAATTTGACCTGTTAGAATGAGCATTTGCTCGTTTGATGTAATTTATGCACAGTTAGAAAATTAAATGCTCTAAGTTTCAACTCAAGGAAAGTCCATGCAACATACTTCAATATTATGCATTCAATCAAGCATTCAATACACAAATGACATTTAATTGTCCGCCATTTTGAATTAGTGCCGCCAAAAAAGGTCGTCTTTGTTACGCTAATTTGTCATAACAATGGCGCTATTGATTATTAATTATTATTGTACATTACTCATTTTAATTTGAATATCAATAATAGGATAGCATAATATTTTAATTTATTTTTAGCACATTATAAGAAATTTAGATTGAAATCTAACTGTCCTTTTTTTACAAGAACAGCCAGACTAGCCAGACAGACGGGCAGCTTGTTTATTAGAATAAACTTCATTTACTTTTACTATTTCTATTGCTCAACTTAAAAATATTGGAAAAAAAATTTATCTACTTGAAAAATCCCTAACAGGCAAACAAGATAATAAGTAGGTAAGTATACTTTTAATATACTTGTAATACAATTCTCACATAAAATAATAATATACTTTACTCATTATGAATTTATAACGAAAATTATTGAAACCTACTTAGTTACATCTCTAAAGATTTGTTTGGGTACAAGGTAAATAAAACAGCAAATAGAAATTGTTACATAAATCTTACTTATTTAAATAATATAAATTTACAACTTAATTATATCGACTATAATACAAAATTGTATTTTAATATATTATCGACAAAATCAGTTCACTCTAACCGAAATAGAAAAATGAGTACGAAGCCCAAAATAATAATTAATATTATGCAAATAATTTCCGTCTTGTATGAGACAATAGATGAAGAATCGAAATTATCATAATAAAGAGATTTGTTCACTAGTGAGAGGGCACCGGACGCTGGCTAGATGTAGCGTCAGCAAAACAAACAAAAATATTTTTCAATTTAATATTTGAAGTGAAACTTCTTTATCGGGGTTGGAAAAAAATTTAGTGTAACATTTTTTCGTTACGCGTGACATTTTTCCGTTACGCGCCATCTTTTTCTTATCCCTACCACGCGTGATTCGACGTATTTCTGTAAAGTTGCATATAGTAAGTTATTTTTGGAAAAATAAGGTCATAAAGAAGTTTTACTTTTTACGTGTGTACACTACACACGTAAGACACACGCACACATTTTTTTTTTATTTCATTGAATTAACAATACATTTTGTTTAGTATTTAAAGTTACGTATTATTTTGTTGAGTTGTTAATGTAATATATTTATTTGTTCGTTAATCATCAATTCAAATTACGCGTGTTATTATTATGTTGCATGCATGCATGTTGAAATAATGTTTTAGCCTTGAAAATTATTTAAAACTAGCGGTCCGCCCCGGCTTCGCCCGTGGTACATATTAACGTTTTCTCTACATAAAAACCATCCTCGTACTTCAAGGAATATAATAAAAAAAGAATTATCGAAATCGGTTCAGCCGTTCTCGAGTTATGCGCTTACCAACACATTTTGCGATTCATTTTTATATATAAGACTAGCGGTCCGCCCCGGCTTCGCCCGTGGTACATATTTACGTTTTCTCTACATAAGAACCATCCTCGTACTTCAAGGAATATAATAAAAAAAGAATTATCGAAATCGGTTCAGCCGTTCTCGAGTTATGCGCTTACCAACACATTTTGCGATTCATTTTTATATATAAGATTAAATAAAATATGTCTCAGTCTAACACGAATAATGAAATGGCTGATCAGCTTACATTGCCTGCTTGTAAATATGGTAAAAACTATACAGCAAACAGATTTTTAACATAATTTTCACTAAACACATTGAGATAAAGAATGAAGTTCTCGACCTAAGAAGTTGTAGATTGTAGAATAATTACTAATATCAATATTTTTTGAGCCTCGGATGGATGGAGCAGCTGATTTTCTGGAAATGTATGAAGAGAAAGCCTTTTGTTCAGCAGAAAAGACAACGTTTTGTATCAAAATTTTGGAACAGTAAACATAAATAAATAACCGTTTCTTCTTCCATTTTGCAATGTTGCCAGGGGTAAAATTTAATTTAAAAAAAATTGAAAGATTAAAATCCAAATTAAAACGGACATTAGTTTCTTTAAATTGAATTTGAATGAAATCATAATTTAAATATTTATACCTTTATAAGAACTACTAGCGGTCCGCCCCGGCTTCGCCCGTGGTACATATTTCGCAAAAAAAGGTAGCCTGTTCTTTCTCAAGGTCTAAAGATTGTCTGTGCCAAATTTCATCAAAATCGGTCCAGTAGATTATGCGTGAAAACCATACATACATACAAACCTGTCCTCTTTATAATATTAGTATAGATAAAAAAAAACTGTTTTGCCGACCGTACACTCGTGAAGGCACGCAACCAGCTACACTAAATAATCCATTCCGATATTGAATGTATTATCAATTGGTATTTAGGCAGACATGATTGATTTTTTAACTTCCATGTACCTTTAACAACATATAATAATATAATATCTATACGAGTACGTGCTAGTACTTTACTATTTGAGTTATGTATTTATTTGTGGGTGGTTTTGACATTTTTTATGACGTCATAGAAATTCTTTCTAAAATATAATGTTATGTAAGCACATCTGTTCTCAAGATTTGCGCTTATCAACACATTTGGCGATTGTTTTTATATAGAGTACTAACGGTCCGCCCCGGCTTCGCCCGTGGTACATATTTATGTTTTCTCTACATAAGAACCATCCTGGTACCGGTCAAATGTGGCTACTTGACCACATTTTTTTACTTTTTCTTAGCTAACTTATTTATGTTAAACTTTTATTAACATTTTATGATTTGTTCATATCATGAATGATTTCATCATTCACTTTTACTAGGTATTTCTTTAAAATATATTGAATCTGATATTATTTACAAATAAACGTAACACAGGTCAAGTTGACACTGATGTGGTATCTTGACCTTGCACATCAGTTTTCATAGGTAGGTGCTTAACATTCTTATTTTAGGCTAAGTTGCTATTATTTTTTAAGTCTTCGACTTTTTAAATATTGCAGCCCGAAGCTTTACAATAAACTGTTAGGCTCTGGCTACCTGGTCAAGTTGCCACGGGATTTGTAATCTTTCTTAATACTATTATAAAGGCGAAAGTTTGTATGGATGTATGGATGTATGGATGTATGGATGTATGGATGTATGGATGTTTGTTACTCTTTCACGTAAAAACTACTGAACCGATTACAATGAAATTTAGCACACATATAGAGGGTAACTTGGATTAACACATAGGATAGGTTTTATCCCGGAAATCCCACGGGAACGGGAACTATGCGGGTTTTCCTTTGAAAACGCGGGCGAAGCCGCGGGCGGAAATCTAGTAATTTCATACAAAGCATCACATGTCGGATAGGGTTGTCACAAACAAAACACAAATTTTCATGAACTATTTATTTATTAAACTAAATTTAATACATATGTATATGTATATTACTTAATACTTATAGGTAATTATTAATAGGTAAGGAAACATTTATTTTTCATTAGAAATATGCTAAATCGTTGTCATCAAAGAGAGTATAAGTATCTGGATTGTCCGAAATTTGCAGCAAATTTATTGATTTTACTATGCAAAACTCGAAACAGATAAAAAAAGGAAAAAATGCAGTAGCGTTATTTTTTTGTGTCAACCCTAGGCGTAGGTCAAGTTGCCACGCAGCGGTCAATGGCAACTTGACCTAACCTGAGGCATCAATGCCCAAGCAAATATTTCGACAGATGAGCCTAAAATTGGATAGTTCCCACTGTAAAATCAATCTCTAGGGTTTATTACACAACACATCAAAACTGTACTCACCTGAGATGTGCAGTTTAAGCTCTACAAACATAATAATACTACACCGGCAAAAGATCCTTAGTCACAGTCACACTTCGATACGTTATATTGCGAGAACCAACAGCGTTACCGCTTTAAAAATAAAATATGTTGCCAATTAATATTTTAAAAACCTACCAACATCGATACGTTAGGTCATTTGCTTTCAACTCTACAAAATTTGATATTTTGTTGTTAAACGGAAGGTGTGGTCAAGTTGCCAAGTAAAGGTCAAGTAGCCACATTTGACGTACTTCAAGGAATATAATAAAAAAAGAATTATCGAAATCGGTCCACCCGTTCTCGAGTTATGCGCTTACCAACACATTTTGCAATTCATTTTTATATTATAGAAGATAGACAAATACGGCTAGCCTATACTCTATAATCTATACTCTTTAAGAAATATACTGTACTAGCTGTGCAGTTTTACCCGCATTGATCCGCTCCTGTAGCCTCCTATAGCCTTCCTCGATAATGGGCTATCTAACACCGAAAGCATTTTTCAATTCGTACCAGTAGTTCCTGAGATTAGCGCGTTCAAACAAACAAACTCTTCAGCTTTATAATATTAGTAAGTAGTTAGTATATATACGTCTAGCCTAGTATAATAAATACTCCTTCAGAACTACCTATACAGTATTATAATAAATGAGTACTAGGTACTCAACGCAAAAACAATTATAATATCTATAAGGTTCCGACAAACGTGGCCCCATGACGCACAGCAATTAGAAGTGCATTGAGGATGCATATCACATACCACCTTTATGCTGCCGACGGACGCGTAATGCATTCGCTGTACGACAATTATAGTATATGGGTATAACCGCGAAAAATTGTCCCGTTACATTCATGACATCATAACAAACGTTACATACATGACTGAATGTTACTTACATGACCATTATAAAGCTTAGTACATATATCAGTTATCTTTTCTTCCTAGCATTAAAAAGTTAACGTCGACATGGTGTCTTACACTCACACGACAGGAAAAAATGGAGATATAGGTAGGTAAAACCAATTCATATCATAAAATAATGAATTAAAACAAAAAGATGCATAAATCAAAATTGTATTGAAAAAAATTGATATTTTTATCCGCTTTTTATTCCTTTCTGCATTTTTCGTTTGTAGTTCTTTATATTTCTCGGGATTTTGAACTTGTAACTTCTCTCGATATTTTTTTTGCCTTTCGGCATTCGTCAACGCCATCTGTAATTTGATTTTCTCATTTGAAAAAATAATTAATAAAAAAACTTAAAAAAAACCCGACTGACACTGCAAATTCATAACACGCAGTCGGAGGCTACACGGCTACAAAATATTACTGGCCTCTACCCATTCTATACATCTTATATAGCCTCCGACTGCGTGTTATGAATTTGCAGTGTCAGTTTTTTATTTTTTTTATTAATTATTTTATTTTATTCTTTTTTTTTGTACAATCAGGTAAAAAATATTAAGGTAATGGAAAACTATAGATAAAGACCAACCCAATGATATCTTGCACATCGAAATCCGTTCAGCCGTTTAGATTTGAAAATATTATCGTCCTTTTTTCGCGCAATTTTTTAATAGACCTATGTGTTCTAAGCCTAACAACATGTCATGACTGTAACGTAACACATTTCGTTACACATCGTTACAATCATGACAAAAAATGCGGGCGACATAACCTTAAATTAAAATTACTACTCGATTGTGAATGCTAAGAACCACGAAGTAGTCTTATTCTTTAGTTTTATAGTAAACCTACGTAAAGATTTATAATAATAAGACAGAATATATATACTTACCTCGCAATCGAACACTTTAAATACCCTTTTTTCGAGCGACAAATCTCACATCAACACAAAACACCATTTCTCTCAAAGAAAAAATGGCTGCTTTTGTTTTTTAAATGTTGCCAGCATGCCAAATAGTGTTGCCACTCAATAAAATAAGAGAAGGATTCTGATAATTCTTATAGTATGGCAGTTAGAGACGTTACATACGTGACGTTACACACGTATAAAAAAAGTGGACAGTTTTTAAAATAATAATAAAAAATCGATTAAGGCCTTGTGCATTAAAAGATTTTTATGTACATGTTGAATAAGAACCGAATAACTTAAATTTTTCATAAAAATGCGAGTCAGTCATACCATTTCGTAGGGGTTATCAGTTTTTGTCACAAGGGTGTTAGGTGGACAAATATTTTTTATATGGACAGAAAAGTGGAGCCAGTAAAAAAAATATAAAATAAAATATTTCTGCAAGAGATAGATTGAGTTTTATGAAATAATCTAAAAGAACACAAGCATACCTTTTATTACATATCTAACAAAACACTTGTTGTCAAAAAACGTTGATGCCATATGAGAAATAAAATGGGAACATTGAAAAAATAATTCATGTACAATTTTTCGCGGTTTTACCCATATGACTACTGTTTAAAACTTTCTACTAGCTGTCCTAAGTTTTTAGGGTTCCTAACCTCAAAAGGTAAAAACGGAATCCAGGATCACTTTGTTGTCTATGTGTCTGTCAAGGTCCTTTTTCTCACGAACGCGTGGATGTATCAAGTTGAAATTTATATTGAATACTGAAGACTGAAGTTTACGGTCCCTTGAAGCTGTGAAAAAAGTATAAGACTGTAATTCTGCAAATTTTCGCAAATTTCGACATTCGCAAGGGAATCGAAACCTACAGGGTATTTATACCCTGTAGGTTTCGATAACTTCCCGTGAACACAGTTTTGAAAAGTCTTTTAGCATATATGAAGGAGCAATTGCTAAAAGCGTAAATTTAAAGTTTAACAACGTAATAAAAAATAGCTTTGCTCGGAGATATGTTTTGTTTATTGTGGGAAAGAGTTTGATAAGTTTTAATACCTACCTACCTAGTTAGGTATAACGTTTATTATCCTAATTCCTAATCTAAGTAGAGAAATCATTATGGGACTTTTACTTCATATGATAAGTATTTGTCGATATTTTACAATAAGTGGTGTTATATTATATTAAAACTATATCCCCTATTCTTTACCTACTATTGAAAATGTAAATTCGGAGTTTCAAATAAAAGCAAAATGTTAGTACGAAGTTGTCGTTTAGGTATATTATTATAACAATTATTATTAAATATTAACATCACAATATTTCATATGATTTTTGAACGAAATAAATTATGTATCTGTATAAATAAATTTCAATCACAACTTAAAACAATAGCCATATAAAAAATAATAAAAAATTCTCTTTACAAAACCGAAACAACTTTACGACCATAAAACAATGATTAAATTTCTTTTTAATAGATATTTTATTAGGTACTTTATTAGTAACAGGTGTGCAAATGATTTTTATAGCCTACGATCCGATCGTAAAATAACTAAAAAGTCGTTAGCACTTTATTGTAAAATGTGTTTTGATTTTTAATCAGGCAACTAGGATTTCGGAACTGTCAATGCATAGTTTTTTTTACCCTGTGGAATGTCACAGGATAAAATACTTTTTAAAACATATCCGGCAATGGAATATTTTATGCATATATTTAAATTAGCTGTTAAAATAATTTCTATTATCAATTAAACACATTGTTCAACTAATTGTTATTTAAAAAGTTTAATTATTACGTGACAGTTTTAACAAAGGAATAAACAGCCTAAATACGATAGCATCGAATTATTTTACCGTCGGCTGCTTTTGTAATTTTTACGATGATCAGATAAAATTAAACTATTTATAATGTCCACTGTGTACAAATTATGTAAATGCAATAATTCGAAACGTCGGTCGGTGCGTCAAAGTGCATTATTGCCGATAAAGCCGATCGGACGTGATTTTATATGAATATATATTTGTTACGGGGATTTTTTGCTGCTGGCAACATCGTTCATACTAATGCAAATGATTGGACTGCCAATTATTCGTGGGAATGTACGATTTCGGCGTATTATGGACGTTATTGTATTTAAAATACTTTCACACTGCTGTATGTTTCTGATTTATATACTTAGCTAATTTATACCAAAATATAGATTACTACTTAAATAATAAATAAGAAGTTGAAGTCATTGGCTATATGATTAAAGAGAAATAACAATACTAAAACCAAAGTCCAGTTTTTGCTCGAAAAATCAACAAATATTATGAAATTGTCAACATTAATTTTTTTATTTTTATTTATGGCACTTTATTGTACAGTAGGTACCAGTAATAAAAACATAGGTAAGTCCATTATATATAATTTAACACATAAAATGAGTACTATGGGTAGTTAATTGCAAATTGAATGCCATGATCACCATTATCTACTTGATCAATGGCACTCAATTTTTTTTAATTATCTATGCACTTTATTCGGAAATCCTCAAGTCAATGCCACTACTTTATTTTCCACGCATGTGTACTCAATAAATAATAACACGTGAACGTTTGAAATAACGTGATTCAATCAATAATTTGTATAAACATTGCATTCAAAAGATTGTATCGAATGTCACGGCATGAATACCGTGTGGCTTCGTCGAATAATCTATCGACTTTTGCCGCGCGCGGTACAGCTAAAGAAATTAAAAAGAAATAGGACCATAGACAACGCGTGCAGACAAGCGGCGGTCACAAAGGGCATAGAGGATAGACGACACTGCAGCGCTACCACGGAGGTTGCATGTAGAATATTTAATAGGAAATTGATTGGTTTATTGGTTACGACAGGATTATTTTAATTGTGTTCGCTCGGTATTTTTATGACGTGAATACGGAAATAGGATCTGGGAATACACATGATGTACAACGAAATATATTTGAGTAAACTGATGAAAATGTACCTACGTGTTTTACTAATGCTCTTATGTTTTAACTTATTTGGTAAATAATAAACTTGGCGACAAATATTAGCTAATGTACATACTAGATACCTATTATATTTTCTATATTCATGTGAAAATTAAAAAAAAATCATATCCTTAGCTATTAAGTAGATCTTGGCAAATGGGTGCATATTCAGTAATCTCTACTGCTTATATCTACACTGGACACCTTCTTGAAAAACTAGATTTTTTTAATCCTCCCAAAACTATAAAATCATAGCAGTTACAGAATAATTTGGAAAATCCAAAAGTGCACGCCTCATAATTTTTTTTTAATAAATATTTATTAATTATTATTTTTGTTTATTTAATAACAATTAAACCACATCGAATCAGACCCTGAAAAATGAAAGGGTTCTATTCCTGAGCATACTCAAGCGTAAGAGAAAAAAAAAGACTCGATTAGTAAAGTATTTCGGTCGCTATCGTGTTAACAAGAAAAAGGATCCGCACATACAGACACACGGACGTCCAAGACAGAACTTTTTTAAACTGTTTTTTAACTAGTTTAAATAACAAAAATGACATCAAAAATATCATGAACGTTAAAAATAGTGTTTTTTCTTAATATGTGTGTGTATGTATTATCTTACAAGTGCAATGTATGATACATAAAGACATTTTAAGTTTGAAAAATCAGATGTTTTGCGCGAAGTGACAGCTGTAGTACCCACCTCAACGCTTCGCTTATGAGGCGTGCAATAAGACATCGTGATTGTTTTAATTATACAATTTAAATAATGTCGTTGTCTTATTTAGGGGAGGGTTTCGGTTACATTAAAATAAAACAAATCTTCGAAATATAATATTTATTAATCACAAACTTATATTTTGTATTGAGAATTGAACAATAATAAACATTACAGTTAATTTCCATTACTATAATCTCTATCTCTATCGTTATTACTAATTTTTGACATATAAAAAGTATTATTATTCATCAGAGTATAATTTAATTTTAATTTCATTGTAGGCATAGGCCTTCTCCACGATCGACCCCGATGTCACACGTCGTTGGATATGCCGGATTCTTCGGGAGGAAAATTCTATACGAATTAGAATAGTGATAGTTTGGCTAAATATACAGATAAATTAAACTTTTTGAAAGAAATCAAAGGCAATGAGCCTGTGTTACTAACATGCTGATTGAGAGTTTTTTATTATGCTTTTAAAGTTAGGTTGGTTTAATTTGTGACTCTATGTTTATTATACCCTATGAAAAATAAAAATATATTAAAATCGCCAAGTTTTGTTTTATTTTTAACTTTAGGCAACTCGACCAACCCAATTTTCATTTAAAGTTAGCTACTTGCAATACATTGTGAATGAATGACGCCTTTGCATTCCAATTAAAAAAAAAGTTTTATTACACACGTTTTAAAAATTAACAAACCATAGACAACATAATTTCCCTACATATTGTTTTCTAAATAGATACTGGCGCCATCATTTTTTGTTTTTTTTAATAAAAAGGAACAAAGCTTTATTGTTCCACGTTTTTTAAATAAATCCGCCGGATTTGAATTTTTTCGAGCATTTTTGTAATCAGTGGCGCCTATAAATACGTGAATGGGAAGTTTTATTTCATAAAGTTTTTTTTTATAAATATAACTAGCCGGTTATAAAATATTAGGCGAATATTTTTTGTCTGTGTTGTTGTGAATGACTAAAATAATTTTAGTTAATTAATTATTATTTTTTAAACATCAATTATTGATGTTTTTCTATCTGAATCCTTATTTTTATAATTGGAGAGATTCATGAGTTAGGCTGTTAGCTACTACCTATTAAGTATTTTGTGGTTAGCCGTTACGCAGTGTAATATTTGTTTTGTTTACTGTTTTAAAAAAATCTTATTGGAATTAATAAAAACAGACTTTAATGAGAAAAACATTACAAAATGACATCCATTACTTAAATATGAGAAAAAATATTATACTGTAAGTAATTGTGTTATAATTAATAATTTCTCTAAAAAACAATACTTGATTTTATACGCAACCTCGTTCTTTATAGTGACAGAAATTTTCCTATAAATTTTCATTTCATTTAATTCCCCTCTAATTCAGAATAATATCTAACCATAATAGAATAAGTATCAATGCAAGTTAAGCACTCAGACTAAAACGATCCCCCAATATCAAATGCAATGGGGTTTGTCAAAACTCGACAAGGGTGTTACAAGAATATGAATTTTATGCATCGATAGTTGACGGCTAGATGAATGATGATAGGGTTGTACGGTGGTGGGTATCGATATCGATGAAAAATTTTTTTTGGTTCAAAATTAAATATACTTTCATATAATAAGTGTTACGGTGATTGCGTTTCAAGCTCAATAAGTATATGAATTATAAAATTATAAATCCAAAAAAAAAACATGAAGTCATTTTTATGTTTTCATAATAAGAATTTAATTAGATGATTAGATTTACTAGGCATATATTTGTGTGTACATAGCAGTAACAAAAACAGTGCTTATTGATGTCCTATTTAATGATTAAAAGTTGCATACATCGAAATCATTGGTCTCTTGTTTCAATGCAAAATCATAATAATTTTCTATATAATAGCACAACAATATTTGCTAAAATTATATGTATATGCTATTCATTTTAATTATTATCATTACGAGTATAAACCTTCGATAATATTTAAAAATACAATAAAAAAATGGAAATTATGCAAATTATACTAAAGACTACGCAGCCACGCTACGATGGAAGCGCCGCCTCTACAAGTTCTCTCTATCTATTACCACAGAATACATAATAGTAGCTAAACGCTACAGAACGGACACTCTCCGCCCCCCGCCAAAATTAAACACTTACCTCAACCCGCACGATCAGTCTAAAAATGGTCCATATTTTTCTACAGGGACGATACGCAACGAAGATTGACAACATTAATCAATTTTATTATTTTGGATTTGTGATTATCGTTTTTCGTAGAAAATGGTTAGATATTGTGCTGTTTACGGATGTATTTCATCAGAAAAACGCGAATTTTTTTTACACTAGTCAAAAATGTGCCGACCATAAAGCGTTAACACACACATTTGCAGTCTCTACAGTGTGACTGTCAAAACGATAATTTTGTATGGAGTGTCCGGGGTGTGCTATTACTCTACTTATGTTAATAAGGAAATATAGAATTCATCATTCATTCATCAAATACACATTTTGAATGTAACTAGCGAATTACAAATATGTAGCAAAAAGATAGTTTTACCAACAATTTTCGATTTCCACAATTATAGAATAGAATAAGAATAAATCTAGTGAGAATACATAAATACATATTATTAACTTGTATTCTGACGATAAAACATTATTAAACACCTAATTAGGTTTTATCGTCAGGAAAAGACATTATCAAATATTCAAAAATATAGATAACCTGTACCCCATCACTAATCGTACAACATCGTACGGTGCTCACGACATGGGAATAGAATTAAACGCACGCGATTTGCAGACGCCATTATAGCTCTGCCAAATCATTTGTTAATTGTTTGTTTGTAGAGTTAAATATATCACTTTACAAAATTAAAATAATATAAAAAGCTGTAGAATACTTCTTTTTTATTACACGATTTTGACCCACTTTAAACGGCCAGATTTCGTTCAAACTTTGTAGATTTATTGAGGACCGATGACAATACACTAATTTGATAAAATTATTCCATTTTTCAATTTGCAAAATATGATTTTTGTTAATTTATATAATTTTCATCTATAGTCGATAAGGTAAGAAAATAATTAAAATTTTATATAATTTTTTTCTACAGTCGATAAGGTAGGACTCGATATTAATTTTTATTTCCAATAACACGAACACGAACTCGAATTTTAATTCGAACACAAACACAAAGACAAACACGAACAACGAACAACGAACAACGAACAACGAACAACGAACAACGAACAACGAACAACGAACAACGAACAACGAACAACGGACAACGGACAACGAACTGTTCGCTGTTCGCTGTTCGCTGTTCGCTGTTCGCTGTTCGCTGTTCGCTGTTCGCTGTTCGCTGTTCGCTGTTCGCTGTTCGCTGTTCGCTGTTCGCTGTTCGCTGTTCGCTGTTCGCTGTTCGCTGTTCGCTGTTCGCTGTTCGCTGTTCGTTGTTCGTTGTTCGTTGTTCGTTGTTCGTTGTTCGTTGTTCGTTGTTCGTTGTTCGCTGTTCGTTGTTCGTGTTTGTTTGTGTTTGTGTTCGAATTAAAATTCGAGTTTGTGTTTGTGTTTGTTTAACATTCACATTCAATTTCACATTCACATTCACATTGTTCGTTGTTCGTTGTTCGTTGTTCGTTGTTCGCTGTTCGCTGTTCGCTGTTCGCTGTTCGCTTCTGCTGTTCGCTGTTCGCTGTTCGCTGTTCGCTGTTCGCTGTTCGCTGTTTGCTGTTCGCTGTTCGCTGTTCGTTGTTCGTGTTTGTTTGTGTTTATGTTCGAATTAAAATTCGAGTTTGTGTTTGTGTTTGTTTAACATTCACATTCAATTTCACATTCACATTCACATTGTTCGTTGTTCGTTGTTCGTTGTTCGTTGTTCGTTGTTCGCTGTTCGCTGTTCGCTGTTCGCTGTTCGGTGTTCGCTGTTCGCTGTTCGCTGTTCGCTGTTCGCTGTTCGCTGTTCGCTGTTCGCTGTTCGCTGTTCGCTGTTCGCTGTTCGCTGTTCGCTGTTCGCTGTTCGCTGTTCGCTGTTCGCTGTTCGCTGTTCGCTGTTCGCTGTTCGCTGTTCGCTGTTCGCTGTTCGCTGTTCGCTGTTCGCTGTTCGCTGTTCGCTGTTCGCTGTTCGCTGTTCGCTGTTCGCTGTTCGCTGTTCGCTGTTCGCTGTTCGCTGTTCGCTGTTCGCTGTTCGTTGTTCGATGTTCGTTGTTCGTGTTTGTTTGTGTTTGTGTTCGAATTAAAATTCGAGTTTGTGTTTGTGTTTGTTTAACATTCACATTCAATTTCACATTCACATTCACATTGTTCGTTGTTCGTTGTTCGTTGTTCGCTGTTCGCTGTTCGCTGTTCGCTGTTCGCTGTTCGCTGTTCGCTGTTCGCTGTTCGCTGTTCGCTGTTCGCTGTTCGCTGTTCGCTGTTCGCTGTTCGCTGTTCGCTGTTCGCTGTTCGCTGTTCGCTGTTCGCTGTTCGCTGTTCGCTGTTCGCTGTTCGCTGTTCGCTGTTCGCTGTTCGCTGTTCGCTGTTCGCTGTTCGCTGTTCGCTGTTCGCTGTTCGCTGTTCGCTGTTCGCTGTTCGCTGTTCGCTGTTCGCTGTTCGCTGTTCGCTGTTCGCTGTTCGCTGTTCGCTGTTCGCTGTTTGCTGTTCGCTGTTCGCTGTTCGTTGTTCGTGTTTGTTTGTGTTTATGTTCGAATTAAAATTCGAGTTTGTGTTTGTGTTTGTTTAACATTCACATTCAATTTCACATTCACATTCACATTGTTCGTTGTTCGTTGTTCGTTGTTCGTTGTTCGCTGTTCGCTGTTCGGTGTTCGCTGTTCGCTGTTCGCTGTTCGCTGTTCGCTGTTCGCTGTTCGCTGTTCGCTGTTCGCTGTTCGCTGTTCGCTGTTCGCTGTTCGCTGTTCGCTGTTCGCTGTTCGCTGTTCGCTGTTCGCTGTTCGCTGTTCGCTGTTCGCTGTTCGCTGTTCGCTGTTCGCTGTTCGCTGTTCGCTGTTCGCTGTTCGCTGTTCGCTGTTCGCTGTTCGCTGTTCGCTGTTCGCTGTTCGCTGTTCGCTGTTCGCTGTTCGCTGTTCGCTGTTCGCTGTTCGCTGTTCGCTGTTCGCTGTTCGCTGTTCGCTGTTCGCTGTTCGCTGTTCGCTGTTCGCTGTTCGCTGTTCGCTGTTCGCTGTTCGCTGTTCGCTGTTCGCTGTTCGCTGTTCGCTGTTCGCTGTTCGCTGTTCGCTGTTCGCTGTTCGCTGTTCGCTGTTCGCTGTTCGCTGTTCGCTGTTCGCTGTTCGCTGTTCGCTGTTCGCTGTTCGCTGTTCGCTGTTCGCTGTTCGCTGTTCGCTGTTCGTTGTTCGATGTTCGTTGTTCGTGTTTGTTTGTGTTTGTGTTCGAATTAAAATTCGAGTTTGTGTTTGTGTTTGTTTAACATTCACATTCAATTTCACATTCACATTCACATTGTTCGTTGTTCGTTGTTCGTTGTTCGCTGTTCGCTGTTCGCTGTTCGCTGTTCGCTGTTCGCTGTTCGCTGTTCGCTGTTCGCTGTTCGCTGTTCGCTGTTCGCTGTTCGCTGTTCGCTGTTCGCTGTTCGCTGTTCGCTGTTCGCTGTTCGTTGTTCGTTGTTCGTTGTTCGTTGTTCGTTGTTCGATGTTCGTTGTTCGTGTTTGTTTGTGTTTGTGTTCGAATTAAAATTCGAGTTTGTGTTTGTGTTTGTTTAACATTCACATTCAATTTCACATTCACATTCACATTCACATTCACATTGTTCGTTGTTCGTTGTTCGTTGTTCGCTGTTCGCTGTTCGCTGTTCGCTGTTCGCTGTTCGCTGTTCACTGTTCGCTGTTCGCTGTTCGCTGTTCGCTGTTCGCTGTTCGCTGTTCGCTGTTCGCTGTTCGCTGTTCGCTGTTCGTTGTTCGTTGTTCGCTGTTCGCTGTTCGCTGTTCGCTGTTCGCTGTTCGCTGTTCGCTGTTCACTGTTCGTTGTTCGTTGTTCGTGTTCGTGTTCGTTGTTCGTTGTTCGTTGTTCGTTGTTCGTTGTTCGTTGTTCGTTGTTCGTTGTTCGCTGTTCGCTGTTCGCTGTTCGCTGTTCGCTGTTCGCTGTTCGCTGTTCGCTGTTCGCTGTTCGCTGTTCGCTGTTCGCTGTTCGCTGTTCGCTGTTCGCTGTTCGCTGTTCGCTGTTCGCTGTTCGCTGTTCGCTGTTCGCTGTTCGCTGTTCGCTGTTCGCTGTTCGCTGTTCGCTGTTCGCTGTTCGCTGTTCGCTGTTCGCTGTTCGCTGTTCGCTGTTCGCTGTTCGCTGTTCGCTGTTCGCTGTTCGCTGTTCGCTGTTCGCTGTTCGCTGTTCGCTGTTCGCTGTTCGCTGTTCGCTGTTCGCTGTTCGCTGTTCGCTGTTCGCTGTTCGCTGTTCGCTGTTCGCTGTTCGCTGTTCGCTGTTCGCTGTTCGCTGTTCGCTGTTCGCTGTTCGCTGTTCGCTGTTCGCTGTTCGCTGTTCGCTGTTCGCTGTTCGCTGTTCGCTGTTCGCTGTTCGCTGTTCGCTGTTCGCTGTTCGCTGTTCGCTGTTCGCTGTTCGCTGTTCGCTGTTCGCTGTTCGCTGTTCGCTGTTCGCTGTTCGCTGTTCGCTGTTCGCTGTTCGCTGTTCGCTGTTCGCTGTTCGCTGTTCGCTGTTCGCTGTTCGCTGTTCGCTGTTCGCTGTTCGCTGTTCGCTGTTCGCTGTTCGCTGTTCGCTGTTCGCTGTTCGCTGTTCGCTGTTCGCTGTTCGCTGTTCGCTGTTCGCTGTTCGCTGTGTACATGATAGTGTAAAATGTAAAGAACGAACTGACATTGTTAGTCTTTCTGTAGAACGGACCATTGAACTCATTTTTACTCCGTCCTTCCAAGGTGTACCCGTGCCGATAACTGACCACCTTGAGCTTCTTGGAATCACCTTAACGCCTATTCTTAATTTTGGATCATACATTGAATCAAAAGCCCAAGTAGCCTCGAAAAAGCTTGGTATACTGGCGAAGGTGAGGCAGTATTTCAGCCCGGGACAGTTGCTCAATCTCTATCAAGCACAAGTCCGTTCGTGCATGGAATACTGCTCTCACCTCTGGGATGGATCTGCCAAGTACCAGCTGGAGACACTTGAGGCGATAGAGAGGCGTGCCAAGAGGCTCATAAACGACGATGTGCTAGTAGGCAAAAAACTCCAGAGCCTCGCCCATCGCCGCAGAGTGGCAAGTCTATCGGTGTTTTACCGGATACACTTTGGAGAGTGCGCTGCGGAATTGCACGACCTAATTCCGCCATCCCCGTTTTTCCATCGTTCGTCGAGGCGCACAGATTCTAGGCATCGTCACATGGTTGACGTTCCATGTACCCGGACTAAGCGGTTCGGATCGTCATTCTTTATTCGAACCGCTAGGGACTGGAACATGCTTCCTGAGTCTGTGTTCCCCGATGAGTACAATATGGGGGTCTTCAAGAGGAGAGTGAACAGGTACATTCTAGGGAAGTGCGCTCCATCTTAGGCCACATCTCAGCTTACCATCAGGCGAGATCGTGGCCAAGCGCTTCCCTATTGCAGCGTAAAAAAAAAAAACTGTCCTGTGTGGAGCTGAAGCGTTTGCGTTTATAGACCCCCTTCCAGTGACTATAATATGTTTGAGACAGTCATGGAAGAAATATTAAAGCGTCTAAGCAGGAGTAAAAAAAAGTTATAGTATGTGGTGATTTTAATATTGATTTACTTTTACAAACACAAACGGCTACACGAATTGTTAATTTATTTCAGTCATTTAATCTATATTATAAACTTTTTAACGAACCCACACGAATTACACCTACTTCTGCAACCTGTATTGATAATATATACTGTGACTGCATCTGTTTAGAGAAAAATATTCTCAATACATTGACTTCGGATCACTGTGGCCAGAAAGTAGTTTTTGAATGGGATTGCATACCTACATTTAAAAGGATTAATGTTAGGCCTATAACTAAAAAAGGCATTAATAAATTTAGGAATAATATTAATAAAAACCTGCCCGTACTAAATGATCAATCCTTTCCTAATAGTCCTTGTGAAATGTTTAATAATCTTTTTAATTTAGTACATAATGAATTTGAAAAAATATTTAAAGTTAAATCTTTAAATATTACCAAGGATTTAGGTAGGTACCATTTAGTAAATGGGCGACAGCTAGGTGCAGGAACATTCTTTATGAATTATATGGTATGAAGCAATATAATAAAGACCCATCTTTTCTTAGTTAAGTTAGAAATTACTCAAAAAAATTTAAAAAAGTTTGTTTTACTGCAAAGCGTTTATATATCAAAGAAAAATTACGCGACTCTGATAATAAAGTTAAAACAGTTTGGTCAATTATTAATGGTGAAATGGGTAAAAGCAAATCAAGTAATACCATAAAACTTGTAAATAATGACAGGGTTATTGACAAAAGTGCTGATGTTGCGCTTGCTTTTGAAGAATTCTTCAGTAGTGTCCCTGCTACTATTACTAATAGTTTAAATTCGTCTTCAGCACTTGCTGAGACCTTTTTGAGGGACCATGTTGCGGGGTGCAGTACATTATTTGAATTACGACACGTAACTGCTAGTGATATTGTTACTGCCTTTAAGACGCTTAATCTAAAAAATACTTGTAATCTTTGGGGAATGTCCGTAAATTTAGTTAATAATATAATAGAAAATATTGCGAAAAACTTAGCTTTCATAGACGATCTATTTTTAATGATTTGTAATAATGTTATGAGTAATTTTTATGTAATTATTCTTCCTACATTAATAAGATTATCTATACAGGGTGTCTTGTTTTTCGTAAAATACCTATTTGAATATTTTTCTTCTTACGGTGCCGGGTGCATTTATATCAAACGAACATAGAGCAAAAGCATTCTTTCGTGATATTGAAAACTCGTAGGTACTCAGTGTTGTTCAGTAAGAACATTGCATATTATAATCTTTATATATAACTAGCGGTCCGCCCCGGCTTCGCCCGTGGTACATATTTACGTTTTCTCTACATAATAACCATCCTCGTACTTCAAGGAATATAATAAAAAAAGAATTATCGAAATCGGTTCAGCCGTTCTCGAGTAATGCGCTTACCAACACATTTTGCGATTCATTTTTATATATAAGACTAGCGGTCCGCCCCGGCTTCGCCCGTGGTACATATTTACGTTTTCTCTACGTAAAAACCATCCTCGTACTTCAAGGAATATAATAAAAAAAGAATTATCGAAATCGGTTCAGCCGTTCTCGAGTTATGCGCTTACCAACACATTTTGCGATTCATTTTTATATATAAGAAGATTAAATGAATCGCAAAATGTGTTGGTAAGCGCATAACTCGAGAACGGCTGAACCGATTTCGATAATTCTTTTTTTATTATATTCCTTGAAGTACGAGGATGGTTTTTATATAGAGAAAACGTAAACATATACCACGGGCGAAGCCGGGGCGGACCGCTAGTAATCAATGAAACGAACAACGAAAGAATGCTCTACGCCTGTTTACACTAAAAGAATAATCATTTCTCGTTTGATGTAAATTGTAAATGAACCATTACTAGAACCATTAAGAAATTGTGTGTAGGTATAAGTTTTAAAAACAAAATAGCAGAACCAATTTTGACTATGATTCTGTCGTTGTTGCATCATAATTCATAATAACCACCTAGATAGGTTTTACCCGTAAAAGCGTTACGTATAGACTTTATGGAATGAAATAGCTGTGCGGCCGAACCCACTGGCAAAATCATGTATTTCTATTATGTGTAATTCTAGTAAAGATTTATCTGCTGTCGGAGAATTTAAATAACTCTCCATAATTAATTATAATTAGGTAGATATGTGAAATAATATTAAATAATGACTCAGTGCGCACACCTTGCGCGGTCGATGGTAGTACCGAGACTATATCATCGAGCTACTGAATCAAGGAATATAAACCATAGCATGGCCCGTAACCCCATGCATTTCATATCACTTCAATATCGACATTATGTTGTACACAATAGAGTACATTATAATAGGAAGGTATAGCCACATAACAACTACTCTGTTATGATTCTCTCACATAAGTAAATACGTTCAGTAGCTTTTTAGTGAAAGAATAACAAACATCCGGATACTTACAAGCTTTTTGCGTTTATTATATTAACGTATGGATGGATATGTAGGCAATCCATTCAACATCATCATTACATACTTATCTTGTACTAGCTAAGCTGTGCCCTGCGGTTTTACCCGCATTGCTCCGCTCCTGTTGGTCTTAACGTGATGATAATATTATATAGCCTATACTTTATAGCCTTCCTCGCCAAATGGGCTATCTAACACCAAAATAATTTTTCAAATCGGACCTAGTTCCTCAGATTAGCGCGTTCAAACAAACAAACAAAAAAACTCTTTCAGCTTTATAATATTTTTTTTTTTTTTTTTTTTTTTTTTTTATTGTGTGATAGGGAAGCGCTTGACCACGATCTCGCCTGATGGTAAGCTGAGATGTGGCCTATGATGGAGCGCGCTTCCCTAGAAGGTACCCGTTCACTCTTCGCTTGAAGACCCCCATATTGTACTCGTCGGGGAACACATACTCAGGAAGCATGTTCCAGTCCCTCGCGGTTCGGATGAAGAATGTCGATCCGAACCGCTTTGTCCGGGTACATGGAACATCCACCATATGGCGATGCCTAGAGTCTGTGCGCCTCGACGATCGAAGGAAAAACGGGGATGGCGGAATTAAATCGTGCAATTCCGCAGCGCACTCACCAAAGTGTATCCGATAAAATACCGATAAACTTGCCACTCTGCGACGGTGGGCGAGGCTCTGGAGTTTTTTGCCTACTAGCTCATCGTCGTTTATTAGCCTCTTGGCACGCCTCTCTATCGCCTCAAGCGCCTCCAGCTGGTACTTGGCGGATCCGTCCCAGAGGTGAGAGCAGTACTCCATGCACGATCGGACTTGTGCTTGATAAAGGTTGAGCAGCTGTCCCGGGCTGAAATACTGTCTCACCTTCGCCAGAATTCCAAGCTTTTTTGAGGCTACTTGGGCTTTGGATTCTATATACGAACCAAAGTTCAGAGTAGGCGTCAGGGTAATGCCAAGAAGCTCGAGGTGGTTGGTTATCGGCACGGATACACCCTGGAAAGTCGGAGTCAGGTGGAATGGACTCCGTTTAGCGGAGAATAGACACGCCTGGGTCTTAGTCGCATTGAACTTGACCAGATTGGCATCGCCCCAATCGGAGACCGCCTGTAAGGACAAGTTCATGCGATCGACCATCGACTCTCGTAGAGACTGGATTTGTGCCGTACTGGTTCGCGCGCTGGATACATATCTCTCCACAACAGTGCTATCGTCTGCGTACCCATAGATACCGGGTTTCAGCAGATCGTTGATGTGTAGCAAGAAGAGTGTTGCGGAGAGAACTGATCCCTGAGGGACCCCGGCATTAATAGCCATTTGGTCGGACGAGCAGCCGTCGACGACTACCCGAAGCGACCGGTCTCTCAGAAAATCTGAGATCCAGGCGCAGAGACCAGCAGGCAGACCGTAGGATGGAAGCTTGCCAATAAGACTATCATGCCAGACCCTATCGAAGGCCTTCGAGATATCAAGGGAGACAGCAAGTGCTTCACCATGATTCTCGATGGCCTCGCTCCAGATGTAGGTGGCGTACGCTAGAAGATCCCCAGTGGACCGGTTTCGGCGGAACCCGTACTGACGGTCACTGAGGAGGTCATTCGCTTCTAGGTGTGCCAGGAGCCGGCTGTTCAGTACACGTTCCATAGTCTTACAGAGTATGGACGTGACTGAAATTGGCCTATAGTTGGAGGGGTCGGCACGACTGCCTTTTTTGGGCACGGGCTGCACGTTGGCAAGTTTCCAAGATTTCGGTACTATTCCAGTCGTCATCGAGAGACGAAAGAGGCGTGTCAGAACAGGAGCAAGTTCAGGCGCACAGGTTTTAAGTACTATGGCTGGAATTCCATCAGGGCCGCTGGCTTTATTCACGTCAAGATTCCGCAGCGTTTTAAGAACCTCAGTCTGACGGATGCGAATTTCGGGCATGTTCACCTCGCATCCAGGTAGACTGGGAGGTTTCGCATTTGCAGGATCAAGACGAGAATTTTCCGCGAAAAGAGAAGCAAAGAGGTTCGCTTTCTCTACGGCGGTGTGAGCCAGCGATCCATCCGGTTTTAGCAGTGGAGGAAGTGAGGGGCGGCAGAAATTCGATTCAACCGTCTTAGCCAGGGACCAAAACGCTTTGCTACCAGAGGGGTAAGAAGCCAGTTTGTTCCCTATTCGGCTGACATGGTCAAATCGAGCTTTCCGTAGAGCCTTTTTGCAGGACTTGGCGGCTCGGTTGAAGGCTTTCTTCTTTTCCGACACGTCCTTGGCCTTGCGGTGTCGAGCATCAACCCAAGCCAGGTATGCTTCATGCTTTAGCGCTTCTGCGCGTCTGCAGTCGGCTCTGAACCAGGGTTGAGCTTTGCCGGACATAGCTACGTCTGAGAATGGGATGAAATACTCCATTCCCTGTCGCAGCACATCTGTCACAGCATCCGCGCAGGTCGAAGGATCATCAGAAGAAAAGCAGACCGGTCGCCAGGGATAAGACGCAAAGAAGGAGCGCATCTCATCCCAATCTGCTGACTTGTATCGCCACACGCGCCGAGAGCCCCTAGGACTGGGATCGGGCGGCGAGTAGACAGATACAGATTTCACCAGACAGTGATCGGAGCTGCCAAGCGGCGAAGAAATCGCCACCGAGTATCGGTCTGGATCTGTTGTCAGCAGAAGGTCCAAGCAATTGGCTGTATGGCTCTCAACATCAGGAACCCGCGTCGCTCCTTGAACCAGCTGGGTGAGATTTAATGCTATGGAGAGTTTACGCATCTCTCTCCCAGCCAGGTCAGTGCACTGGTATGGGTATAGCCACTCCTGGTGGTGGGCATTAAAATCCCCCAGTAACACAAGCTGAGCGGAAGGGTATTTGTGTTGAGCAGCATCCGCCACCTCACTAAGGTACTCTGTGAGCCTGATCGTCTCCTGGTCTCCGCTGTGCGCCCGGTAGACACAGGCATAGAGAAGTTTCTCTGGGCCTGTGTCCACCAGCATCCATAGCACGGAAAAATGGGGGTCTTCAAGATGTCGGAGACGCCGACAACAGATGTCATCTCGGACGTACGCGCACACACCTGACCGAGCCTTAAAATTATGCTCTAGGGTGTAGCCGGGATAGGATAGGTACGCCAAGTCAGACGGACATCTAATCTGCGTCTCCGTGAGGAACAAGATACACGGTTTGCTAGTCTCAAGGTGGAAGTGGACTGCAGCGAGATTAGAGTGGAGACCTCTGATGTTGGTTAGGTCCACTTTTAGCGAGAGGGAGTGCTGCCGCTGTGCAACCTTATACTTGTATCTTGCCTTTTTCATGATCGATTGATAAGAGAGTGAAGTAGGTATGAAGACGGCAGTGAGTCGAGGCGCTTAACATCAGGACCGGGACACACACTTAGTAGCCGCATTATTGGGGACTAGTCTGGAGACTGCGGGGACGCCCGAGCCCCCCCAAGTTGTCCATAGGGCCCTCTCATCCGGTCGCCAACCGGCACTATGACGCAACTTGGGATTTTTCGCTGGTTGGCGGGGCAGCCTTTCGCGTGTGGCTAGCACGCTACTTGGGCCCCCTACTGACCAGCGGTCGGCCAGCGGTGCACCGTGCCTCGGATCCCGCTAACCTCCATGACTAGGCACCAGATGCAGCAACATCAGTGTGTGTCAGATCGTCCCGATTGTCAAAGCGCAACTGACTCGACCCGTCTTCACTAAGGCTACATCAGCTTCATCGAGTCGGAACACGGACGCTTGGCGACTCGTCTTCAGCTGATGGGTGGTCATTATAGCCGCGACAACTGTCTCCCACCATGTCACCTGTTTAGCACCACCCAGGGGCCACGTGTAGGGTTTCTGAGTTCTGGGTATACTCCTACGGACGGAGGTGACTCGGCCCCCAAAAATATTAGTATGTATAGCTTACTAGGTTTCCACCCGCGGCTTCGCCCGCGCAGTCAAAGAAAAACCCGCATAGTTCCCGTTCCCAAGGGATTTCCGGGATTGCGTCATTTTCCCGAGATAAAAAGTAGGTAGCCTATGTCCTTTCTCGAGTATCAAAATATCTCCATACCAAATTTCATGAAAATTGGTTCAGTAGTTTAGGCGTGATTGAGTAACAGACAGACAGACAGAGTTACTTTCGCATTTATAATATTAGTATGTATAGATTATATGTAAACTCTTATCATAACTTAGCCTAGTCATGTTATTTCTAGAACTGATATTTAAAATCGATTAAGGAATTAAGAATTTTTAGTGAAATGCACTAAGTTAGGTATACATATATCATCATCATCATCATCAGCCGATATATCTTCCCACTGCTGCGACACGGGCCTCCTATCATAAATAAATAAAATAAAATAAATACACTTTATTCAGCACCATGTAAATACACGTAAAAAAAGAAACAGACAATATGATTATAAAGCTAAAAAGGCGGCCTTATCGCTACTAAGCGATTTCTACCAGGCAACCTATGGGTAGGATTTTTAATTATAAGAAAGAGGTGAAAACAATAGGTGGTGCAGCAATGAAAATGAATTACAGTATATTTAAACCATATAACTACTTATATTATAAAATATCATCTCCTCCTACATTAGGTACAATACTAACAATTTACATACTTACATCTGAAAACATTACTCTCCTTTTCACAGCCAGTAAAATCAACAATTTGTTTGATAATCGTTTAAGCTACCGTTATAACAACAAAAGAGCATTGTAATTGCATTAAGGGATCAATTATGAAAGCTATCGCGCCCTAAAGTCACATCGCCAAATGTTCAGCCACGCCCACAGATTGTGCCTTTGTTGAGATACGTTTGTTATTTTATAAATTTTTGTGTGTGTGTGCGAACGTTGGTGTTATAGTTATTTATTTCTCTAATTTTGATTAAGCTTCATAAGATTGAAAGAAAATATTTTAAATAGTACCTACGGAAAACTTTCAATTTTTCTTTAATATTAAGTACTAGCGGTCCGCCCCGGCTTCGCCCGTGGTACATATTTCGCAATAAAAAGTAGCCTATGTTCTTTCTCAGGGTCTAAAGATTGTCTGTGCCAAATTTCATCAAAATCGGTCCAGTAGTTTATGAGCCTATTCATTACAATCAAACAAACAAACAAAGTTTTCCTCTTTATAATATTAGTGTAGATGTAGTTCTGCTAAGGAATCTCATTAAAATCGGTCTTATAGTTTTTGGATAGTTAACTAATAGGAAACCTATTGAATAAATATTAAAATGGTCCCAAGAAAGCTTTCGCCGAAAATTTTTCAGTACCTAATATTTTTTTTATAAGCAATCGTTTTCAATTTACTCAGACCCGCAGATTGTTTTTTCTGAACAGTCGTTTTTGAAGTGAAACTTCTTTATCGGGGTTGGAAAAAAATTTAGTTATCCCTACCACGCTTGATTCGACGTAGTTATTTCTGTATAGTTGCATATAGTAAATTATTTTTTGAAAAATAAGGTCATAAAGAAGTTTCACTTCTAAAGGTGTGAACACTAGTACACGCACACATTTTTTTTACTCAATAATATGTAGATGTCATATTTTTGTTTACATATATACAGACTATATTATCTAGAAGTTCCTCATGCCAGCTCCTCTCGGGTAGAATCTATAAGAATCTAGATAAAAACTAAAAGAATCTTTACTCTTAGATGATATTGAGAAATAATATTTGTAAGATATGAATCTCTTTCTATAAGCCAAAGAGTTTCGAAATGTGAAGTTCTATCGTTTTTAATTTAATTAAAGAGGTATAAAAGTCAAAGTACCTCGATAAGTGTACAAATTTTTAATTATATGTGTCCATTTAAAGTGGGTCAAAATCGAATCTAAACTCTAAACAGCTTATCTTACAAAACCAATGGCGTGTATATATTATAGGATAATAGGAGATAGAAGATAAATTAATTATCGTAGACATATTAAACACATAATATATACATAATCTATTATCTAACACCTAAGAGAACAACGTTCTATAGTTCTTGTTCTTGTCGGCTCATGTCTGAAGAAACTGCTTTCCGAACCTATGATAAATCTATGTTATGACGATTCAAAAAGGTATATTTTAATAAATTGCTTGTGGTAAATATAAAACTATGTTTTATTAATTCAAAAGAAGTCTAGTAGAATAAATAAACGTTCGTACCTCAACCAGCCCACACTGCCAGTGATTTGGTATCGATATAACAATAACTAGCTGTGTCACCCGACTCCGCCCAGAGATTAGTACGACGCACCCATTAAATGCACATCTGCTATTATAAAGCTAAATGGAGGCAATTTATTTTTGATATATTTCAGTAAGGAGCAATTTTATTATTATAAGAAATAATCGATATACAGTTAAAGTAAGTCTAAAGGTGTAGATACCTAGGTTACCAACACAACATTTGATTCGGTTAAAAATGGCACACTAACGCACACACGATTAGACGACTAAGTATGGATTCAGTTCAACTTGATTGAAAAAGAGTCAACTGAAGTCTGCAAATAAGCCAGATTTCGACGTCCCACCCTCGAAGAACTTTTGACTTGTCTACACCAGAGTACCTACTTATAATATCACATTTAGTTTCTTTGTCGACATTTTAGTGACAGTAACTTTTAGATTAGAGATTACTTCTGTGAATATGAATATGAGGTAGTTTGTATATTTTAATTAACCAAACTTTACCAGATTATTGTTTTCCAAGTATTTTGTAGTTCTTCACTGCTCTCCCAAATTGATTAGTAGTAAAAAGTAGCCTACTCCCTCGATATTCACTTAGGATTAATAAATAGTCTTTTTACTAATGTAAGAATTATCAAAATCGGTCAAGTAGATTCGTTTTAAACGTACATAGTTACAAACAGTACTAAAACATTTCACAACAAATAGAATATTAGGTACTAGCTGTGCCTTGAAACATCCTCGCATTTTCCATTGTTCCGTTCCTATTTGTAGAAACTAGAAGCGTGATCTCGATAATTAATAATCTGTCGGTGCATTTACATCAAGAGCATTCTTTCGTGATTTTTTTGTGTAAACGAAAACTCGTATTCAGTGTTGTTCAGTATTAGAACATTGCATGGAATCTTTTCGAACGCATTAAATACAACGAAAGAATGCTCTACGCGTGTTTACACTAAAGAATTTGACAAGGTGGTGTTAGAATGAGCATTCGCTAGTTTGATGTAGATTGCACCGTAACACTGAAATAAACGGACCTAGTTCCTAAGATTAGCGCGAGGAAACAAAAAACAAATTCTTTAGCGTAAGGTCAGTATAGATCTTCATTTTTATTATATGATAGAGACTGAAACTAAAATTAATTAGCTGATAATTAAAGATGACTTAATACTTATATTCTTATTAGCATTGCGCCCGCGGCTTCGCCCGCGTTTTCAGAGAAAACCCCGCATAGTTCCCTTTCCCGTGGGATTTCCGGGATAAAACCTATCCTAACTCTCAAATTGGATTGAACTGCACATGGTGTGCGAATTTTATTATAATCGGTTAAGTGATTTAGGAGTCCATTGAGGACAAACATTGTGACACGAGATTTATCATATTAAGATTTAGATGCTGTACAAAAATAATCAGTGCAGGGGTTTTACGAACTTTTTAATTACTCCTTACCAAGCTCCTTACTCTTTTTGACAGCAAAAATATCTCTGAATTTATAAAATAGGTTATTCTCATTATAGGAAGCTTAAAATAAAACAAACCAATCATATCACACAATATTTAATATCTTTACAGGCAAATGCATTATATTACTACTATAACCTAGCTAGCTTTGGAAATGTCTCAACGGACTCCCGTCATATAAATTTCTTGATATTTCTTGCTTCGTATTGAAGAACGCAGACGTCTGAGATTGCAGCAAACTTCCAGGCAAAGGCTGGGTTCTTTCTAGTCTAAATTGTAAATTCTGTTTCTCCATTTGGTGGTGTTGTGTCCTAACAGCGAATCGGTTTACGTGTACAGGAATGGGGACTACTATCTTTGTACCAGATTTACTAGCTTGGCTTCCAGAAGCTAGGCCAGCTTTGACTCGCTTCCATTTTGCTCGACGGTTTTGGAACCATATCTTCACCTGGAATAGAGACTTTATATTAAAAGAGAATAGTTTTGCGCTTGGCGTTTTATATGGATGGTGTGCTTTTTAATGCAATAATGAAAGATCTTTTTCTTCTTGTTAGTAAGGGATAATACTTAAATGTAGATATTAGGTAAACTGTATTTAGCTTTAAATTTTTGACGTGACAACGTCTTAAATTAGGTTGCGACTGGGAGTCACTTATGAAAAAGTGTAACGCTCGGTAACGTTACGATGAGTCACCGAACGAGAGAGAGGCCCGCGGTCTGCCGCGCGCGCAGCACATAAATATTCTACCGAGAAAAAGACGTTGTCACGTAAAATCTTCGCCCGTAAAACCGACTTTACAGGCAACCATTTTTTAAATCTTAATTAAAATATAAATTCCTTATTGAAGCATTGTCCTGTAACGGTGCATTTACATCAAGCGAACATAGAGCTAGAGCAAGAGCATTATTTCGTGATGTTTTATAGTGTAAACGAAAACTCGTATTCAGTGTTGTTCAGTATTAGAAGTCAGAACATAGCATTTTATGAAATAGAATATTTTCGAAAGCAAGTGCTTTCGAAAATATTCTATTCTATGTAATGTAGAACAACGAATGTATTGTATTCTATGTAATGCAGAAAAGAAAGTAGAACAACGAATGAATGCTCTACGGCGTAGAGTCTACACCCTGTTTACACTAAAATAATTTGACATAGTGGGGTTAGAATGAGCATTCGCTCGTTTGATGTAAATGCACCGTAATAGAAAGTGATGTTTTAAATAAATAATTAAATATTATTTATGTGTGTGTGCGTGTGTGTCAGTGTTTGGTGGTCAATTATTTATATGTGTGTACCATGTGTATTTAAGTTATTCAATTAAAATATAATTTACTTGCATATGTGTGTGAGTGCGTAGCGTGGAATTAGTAGTTTGTTTAATCAATTCGTAGATTTCTTTTTCATCACTAACTTACCTGGACCTCACTTAATTTGAGTGCAGATGCGATCTGCGATCTCTCAGTAAGACTAAGATACTTCTTAGCGTGGAACTCTCTCTCCAACTCAAGTAGTTGTTCTGATGTGAATGCTGTTCGACGTCGACGGGCTTTGCTTTCGCGTGGTGTGTCGTCATCTGCTTCTGAGTCGTTGCCTGTAAGAGGAATTAATATAAATCAAAGAAATAATCGATATTTTAAAATACTTATGAAAGTCGGAGAATCTCTTGATAGTGTTTATTATAATAGTGTCATCTCTTTTTTACATATACAGGGTGGAAGGTTAAGATGGGGCATGAAGGGCAGGTACCTTAACCGTTGTAGCTACATGAAAACGTTCTTAGGAGACTATATCCTTAAATTCTTGAGAAATTTTAATCTGCATTCACAGATTTTTGAAAAAATGTACGGTCAGCAAGGAAATCGGCAGTTTTCAAAAAAAATTTTTTTGATGCCAATCGATCCAGTTTCTCATGGGGATCAAAACACTCTAAAAGACCAACTGAGGTATGAGTACTAGAAAAGTCAGAAATCGCGAAAAACTATTTCCACACATTCACTAAGAAATAAGTGATTCAACAAAAGATGCGCTAATAGAAAACTCCAAAGAGATTTTCAGGCTTCAAAATTTTTTGTTTCTGATTATTAAAACACATACTGATAATAAGAAGAAACATTAATTTAATTAAACGGTTGTCAAAGAAAATAAAAAATAACAAAATAATAACAAAAAAAACAACATTTAAAGTGGTGATGGCCGCCCCGTAGCCCCGACTTTAAATTTATAAAAGATCATACAACAATGCTCAAGAACTAAAAGATTCACTTTCTGCAATACTTTACGGAATTCACCCAAATAAGTTGTCGGCTGCTACGCGCTCAGTAGTAAAACGAACAAACCTATGTTTACGTCAAAACGGTGACCACTTTGAGCATCTCATATCATAAGTTTTATGTAAATTATTTCAGAAATTCTGGAATTATCACCACTTTAAATGTTGTTTTTTGTTATTATTTATTTTCTTTGACAACCGTTTAATTAAATTAATGTTTCTTCTTATTATCAGTATGTGTTTTAATAATCAGAAACAAAAAATATTGAAGCCTGAAAATCTCTTTGGAGTTTTCTATTAGCGCATCTTTTCTTGAATCACTTATTTTCTTAGTGAATGTGTGGAAATAGTTTTTCGCGATTTCTGACTTTTCTAGTACTCATACCTCAGTTGGTCTGTTAGAGTGTTTTGATCCCCATGAGAAACTGGATCGATTGGCATCAAAAAAATTTTTTTTGAAAACTGCCGATTTCCTTGCTGACCGTATATTTTTTCAAAAATCTGTGAATGCAGATTAAAATTTCTCAAGAATTTAAGGATAGTCTCCTACGAACGTTTTCATGTAGCTACAACGGTTAAGGTACCTGCCCTTCATGCCCCATCTTAACCTTCCACCCTGTATAATAACAAGCCGCTTGCCGGGACTTCATTCCGGTTGACTCGGAATAAAATTAATATTAACAATATGTTATAATACGATAACCTTATAAAATAATTGTATTGGTTACCGATGATAAGTGTACAAAGATATATAATAAATTTTTCCTATAAAGACTAAAGATATTATGATTATGAAGATAGCGTACGCGATGCATTTGAAAATAAAAATAATTTTCTTATAATTTTAATTTACTCTACCACTTAATCTGTTTAGTTTATCTTCAGTTTTCCACAGCTGGCGCGCTTTGCCATTAGGTACCTAAGTAGGTAATTCAAATTAAACTTCGCAGTAACTTAACTTCAAAAATAAATTACATAAAAATAATATTATAGCTCTTTTCCCGCCAAATCGCTTGAAAACTACAGCCGCAGATTACAAATAAATTCGAAATTCGAATATCATAGGCAATTCCATAAAAGGAACGCCACTCGCACCCCACAGTCCAGTAACAAGAATAAGGCGGGACACTGACGTAGCGGCTATCAGTTTTTATTGACCATTCGAGGAGCAAATGACGTCTGACACATCGATTTTGACATTTACTTTTTTTTTGCGAATTGTGCAGTTTTGGTGTGTTTACTGTTTAGCGATTGTTGGTTTTATTAGATGGGAGGGAATTAGCAATTCAACTTAAAATATCATTACCGTTGTATTACGCATTTGCAGATTTTCATTGCGCTGTTGTACGTATAGTTCTTAAATTTCAGCAGAAATATCAATAAATAAAGTATAGGAAAGGCTTCCTTAACCGTCATTAAGCCTATATTTTATTATTTATTACATTTATTATACCCTTGTCTTGTCGCCCAGACGCTGTTTAAAAAAATCTAACGACTGCACCTATGACAACATTTCGTTTATAGAGCATGGCGAAGAAATAAACATAAGTACACATATAGATAAATATTAAATACCTACATAATGTATTCGAATCTGTATTCGAGGGTCTGTACCCTCAAGACATTATCACATAAAAATAACAACTTCGTACCTAACACATAAACAGATTATTATTCCACATCACACCACAATATAGCTTAAATCAAATTCCGAGAACCAACTCAAAGTGCCAAATGTGACACCGAATTTAGTATTCCCGTGTGCAATGTGCAATTTTCCATGAAGAAAGACATAAAGATCGCTGCAAATGAATACGTTTATTTCTTATGGCCGACGACATCGATTGACAGTTATCGAGCGCGCGAAATGAATTGTAAAAAAAAAACATTGACATAACCTCTACAATTCTATAATACGAACAATCAAAATTGTATCTTATAGCTATAGCGAATAGGTTCAAATTCCAATATCAATGTGTTAATAATTTTGTAATCATAAAACCGAGTTCCCGCCAATGTTCGCGTTCGGAATTTGAAATTCGATTGCGATTCGAAGAGCGGCGAAGTTAAATCGTTCGTGAACTGTTAATATGTGTATTTGAATCGATATTTATCGATACGGACATCACTAGATCGTGACGAGAGGCACGTATGTCGATAACTGACGCCCTATTTAACGTTAGTGGGTAGCTTCTAGATGTTATCTGATGAACTAATGTTTTATATCCTGTTAGTCTATTTGCTTTACATATTAGTATATTACGGTCTATTGATGCAAATTGTACACAGATAATATTACTTTTAGTTATACAGGGTGTCCCACTATCGGTATACTAAGCGCGAAGGGAATTGTAGTATTGCATACACTGATCACGTAAAAAATACTTAAACAACAAAATTACATAAAAAAAATTTGCTGAATTTTTCCTGAAAATCCATGTTTTCTTCTTTAGCTTCGCGCAGCCGGCATTTACCGCTTCGCTAATGTGAGCATTTTGTCTATGAAAGCATAATCTTAAACGATAGGTCACCTGCTGGTAGCAAAGCTGGGTGGGTTGCTTGTTATGGGTGTACACGTATAGAGTTTTAAGAAGTCGGCTATTTGAAAAAAAATTTCGTCTGGAATTTTATAAGTATTTTTTACGTACTCAGCGTATGCAAAACTATAACTTCCTTTGAGCTTAGTATACCAACAGTGGGACACCCTGTATATACAAGGAAGATATAATATTTTATTCTCTTAAAAATCACATTTTCAGCCGGGTTAGGCCAGGTAGGTTGTAAGTGGCAACAAATAACTACATATATATTCGTAGCATTGTAATTGCATATAACTAAATATTCGTTAATTACCTATTGTGTTATTAAGTCACCGATGGCCAGCAACACATTTTTTCATATATGTACTTATTTTGTACAGACGCACCGCACACGTATAGACGATAGCAACTATTCGCTGCAGAAGTGTCCACTAAAAGGTAAGGCACAGAATATGTAGTAGGTAGTACTAAAACGATAAGCGTAAGCAAAAAAAGGTTGATAAATCGTTCAATAAAATTTTGTGATTTCCAATAAGAAAATAAGAGGCATACTGCATCAGATGAAGAGAAAGCAATCCTTTATCGGAAAGATTTAAATTTAAATGTTAATTTTAAATTTTCATCTGTTCAATTATTTTAATTACTTTAATCTGTAAGTCGAAGTCGTTATATGTACTTACTTTTTAGTTAAAAATATAAAATTTTTGAACAGTGTTGAACTTATCAAAGCTTTGCGCTAGGGATTTATTTGTTTGCATGCTTTAAAAGTATATTTACATATATTTATTTAAAATTCACACCAAACCCTTATATTCCAAGCATCAGCTAATTTGTATTTATTCTTGTTTGCTGTATAATAAGAGCTTATTAAAAGCAATAAAACTTTATCGACAACAAACATGGAACATTTAATATGCACAATTCTGCACCAATGTGAGAAATTTAAACCGAGTCGGTACGTGATTGTCATTTGAATGTGGAATTTGAATTTTGCAAATTCTATTTTCCCGCCTTTTTGCATTTTTTATAGTCATTCGATTCCTTTCTTAAACTGCTTTTTGTTCACTAACAATTGGCAAAGGTAAGAAAAGGCTATGTTTAAAACAAATTGCATTGGATGTAGAGATTGGATGATTAACATGATTTCTTGAGCTAGGCACCTTTCATTTGCAATTTATTAAATCAAAAAATTGCACCTTTGTTGTAACTTCGTTAAACCAAGATATTACATTATTTATTACTTACTATAGATTTTCGCCTGCGGCCAATATTTCCTAACACTTTATCTTATAGCAGTATTATTGCCAGTGTGGGAAAGTGACGGCGCTACACAACCTATATAACGCTGTCATTTTTCCACTTTGGAAATAATACTGCTTTCAAACATGGTACGAGGACAGATCTTATATTTATTAAAATGAAATAAAACTAAACCACCAGAGAAAGAGATCTGGGAGTAGAACTGGGTTATATAGTTATTACATTAAAATATCTAACCATCACTTAAATTAATATGTACAGAAATTAACTCCAGCCACACACATTACGAAACTAATTCATGTTTGTCATTACTATATTTTGCCAATCGTTCGCGCCCTTTGCCCTTTACAAAGTGACAGCTGTCACCTTGTCAAGTTTCCGCCGAATACAGCCAAAACGTTCGAATGGCTGCCCGCCATTCACGCCGCGATTTCATGGCACAGATGCGACTGTAGTGGCGTGACGACATCCGTTAATTTCAACAAGGCATGCCTAATTGTGGATTTACGATTATAAATTGTATTGATCTGTTTAGAAGTTTACGGGTGTGAAAGATTTGGATTATTTGCCGTATAATCTTACCTTAGGGAGGCATTTATCTCGATGACGTGTTTTAATGTTATCAATGTCCTATGATGCCAAGTGGAAAAAAGTACACCTTGATAGCGTAGGTTTTTTATAAATATACTCTCCTTATATAGTTAGGAACTAGGCATTCTTTTATAAAATAATAATATCTACCACTAAAATAAAAATTAACTGCAAGAAGCGCTTCCTATTAATACTTTATGCTCTAACTGATAGATTTTCAATCCAGAGTGAGCAGCTAGTTTGATATAAAGGAAAAATTCAGCTGTAAATCAAACGGGGCAATAATAAATAATGTTAATTATAGTTAACACATTAACATTATTTATTATTTCCGCTGCCGAATAATCATCAAAACAATGTTTTTGTAATTTTTTGCGTAATGAAGAATGAAGATTAAGAAGATCCTACTAATCTTACTAATATTATAAATGCGAAAGTTTGTGAGGAAGGATGTATGTGTATGTGTATGTTTGTTACTCTTTCACGCAAATACTAGTTAACCGATTACAATGAAATTTAGCACACTTATATAGAGGGTAACTTGGATTAACACATAGGATAGGTTTTATCCCGAAAATCCCACGGGAACGGGAGCTATGCGTGCTATTCTTTGAAAGCGCGGGCGGAAAGCTAGTATAACATAAACGTAGCTTAATCGTGAAGATATTATGAATTTATGAAACTAATAACTACCTACCTACTGAACAGATTTGGACGCAGTATTTTACTATACATATATGGATATAATGTAGGTATACATAATCTAAACTAAATATAGGATAACTAAAGCATAGTTATGTAGCCCACATATAGCATTTTTTCTATCAACAAAATTTATATTTGTCATCAAGTTGTATCACCTAATAAATAGATCTATCAAAAAGCAACTAGATGAATATTAATGTCCTTACCAATTCCTCGTTCCCTACAATTCTTTTTCCCTAGAGAATAAGGGTCAAACGACAGTTTCGGGGTTAAAATTCCGAAATAATTGAATTTAAATCTTATGATACTCGTATTATTTATTAACAGTAAAATGTATTCTTATAAGAAAGCATGCAGAAAGCTATTAGTTTTATATTACCTACTCAAGAAATTTTAAGTTCTTTTCAACTTTGAATCTCCGTTATTGTAGAAAAACTCCACATGATCTGTAAAAAATAATTACTCCAGTCTATCTTATAGTAATACAACTTTTAATCATATTCGTACATAGGTATAGGCACATTTAGGTAGGTACTCTTTTAATATACTGATTATAAACTAATTAAAAAGGGATGATTTATCTTTTTAATAGTGAAAGAATTTTTCAAATCGTTAAGTATTTTTGTATTCAATCCATACTAATAGGTAAGGTATCCATACTAATAAATGCGAAAGTAACTCTGTCTGTCTGTCTGTTACTCAATCACGCCTAAACTACTGAACCAATTTGCATGAAATTTGGTATGGTGATATTTTGATACCCGAGAAAGGACATAGGCTACCTTTTATTGCAAAATATGTACCACGGGCGAAGCCGGGGCGGACCTCTAGTCTATACAAATATTATAAAGAGGAAAGGTTTGATTTTTTGTTTGTTTGTTTGTATGAATTGAATAGGCTCCGAAACTACTTGGCAGATTTGAAAAATTCTTTCACTGTTGGAAAGCTACATCATTTCTGAGTGACATAGGCTAGGTTTTATCCCGGAAATCCCACGGGAACGGGAACTATGCGGGTTTTTTTTTTGAAAACGCGGGCGAAGCCGCAGGCGGATTGCTAGTATTTCATAAATTAATTCAAGACAAAAAACCTATGCTTTAGAAAAGAGAGAAAACTGCACACTTGTGCTTGCTATTTAAAAAGACTTGCGGACAATTACTTGCGGATGGAAATGACGTTTCACTGTGTGACGTCATTTTCCTTGAAATATCTTTTATTTTCAACCGTCTGCACCACAAGTACAATAACATTTAGATATCTAGTGAAGATAATAATGAGAAAACTGTGATTACTTAGCCTGTGTACGCACAGCGGTTTTCCACCACCTGTATTTTATTCTCCACAATCAAAATTACCACCAAGAAATTACCAGTCCTCACTGCGAAAAAAAATCGCGTGTATTTTGGCATTTCAATTCAGTTTTCAACCGAGAAACACGTGCAATCTATAGGTACAAATATTATAAAGCTGAAGAGTTTGTTTGTTTATTTGAACGCTCTAATCTTAGGAACTACTGGTCCGATTTGAAAAATTCTTCCGATGTTAGATAGCCCATTCATCGAGGAAGGCTAAAGGCTTATATTATATCATCACGCTAAGACCAACAGGAGCGAAGCCACGCGGCCGCGGGTGAAACCACGGAGCTCAGATAGTAATTAATATAGTTTCAAAACAAATTGTATCTAGGCTAATATTCCCTGAGAAACAGTTATGAACATTTATACAGGTATACTAATAGATCTTATGTATTTAAAATGTTACCTATATCAATAATTTAAGTAAAAAAATAAAAAAAATAGTGTTTTTTCTTAATATGTGTGTGTATGTATTATCTTACAAGTGCAATGTATGATACATAAAGACATTTTAAGTTTGAAAAATCAGATGTTTTGCGCGAAGTGACAGTAGTACCCACCTCAACGCTTCGCTTATGAGGCGTGCAAAACACGCTTTTTATAGAAAACCGACCTAAAAGCGTGTTTTTTAGTTTTTTTTAACTATTATTATTATGTCCGAAATTAATAATGTAACTAGGTACCTCCTAACTCCTAAGGAGGATCCTATTGTATAATTTTTTATCGATTCATCTCCAGACTGTCAATGCCATATGAAAAACAAACTTAGGTATACTACAAATTGATTATTGACAAGCTTTTCTCAGAAAATGGATTGCTAAATAATAAATATGAATACCTATAGGTAGGTATGATTGCAACTTTTGAATGAGGATTGATTTTTAATTGATATCGTATAAATTACGAAATTTTAATTGAGCGGTAATTATTTTCACAATAAAGAAAAATAGAGCTGTTACATTTGAATTATATTAAAGAAGATAGAGCCACAGAATAATCGATTACAGGAGGAGATAAAAACTACGATTTTATGGGTAGAGGACGCGCAAACGTTATAAAATTCTTTAAACATTTTGCTGACTGATCACTTTACTACCTTCTGCAACAACCTATAACTATTGTGTAAACAACGTATTTTAAATATGATTAAAATGTTGTTAATAATTTATTTTATTGTCCAACAGGGACGCGCTTGACAATCTCGGCTGATGGTAATCTACGATGGAACGCTCTGCACTTGAAGACCTTGTATAAATCATATCAAATCTAAATAAAATGCCCAGATTATTTTAATAAAGTACATGATTGATTTTGAATTTGAGTTTATTTAATACGCTCTATACTTTCTTAGTTTTAGTTTTTTATAGCACATTTTTACTGAGAAGACGAGGTTCTTTTGTTTTTTTTTCGATTTCAATAATTTTATTTAGGGCTGATTTTTCAATCCTTGGTTAAAACTTATTCGTCGAATAATGTATAAAACTACCATTTTAAAAACCGGCCAAGTGCGAGTCGGGCTCGCGCACAAAGGGTTCCGTAGCAGCAAATATAATAAATTACAGTTAAATCAACCTATCTCAAAAACTATAAGAGATACTTTGATCAAACCAAAAATCGTTGAAAGAGTTAATTAGCATGCATCACCTCTATTTTTTTTAGAATTTTATACCCCGTAGTTATAAAAATAGAGGGGGGGGGACATACTTTTTACGACTTTGAGAGCTGATATCTCAAAAACCGTTCACTTTAAGAAAAATGTTTTTTAGAAAACTTTATATCATTTTAAAAGACCTTTCCATTGATACCCCACACGGGTATGTACATCGAAAAAAAAAATTTCATCCCTCAGTTACATGTATGGGGGGCCCCACCCCCAATTCTTTTTTTTACTATTTAGTGTCATATTTTTGTAGCGGTTCATACAACACATATTCCCATCAAATTTCATCACTGTAGTACTTATAGTTTCCGAGTAAATCGGCTGTGACAGACGGACAGACGGACAGACGGACAGACGGACATGACGAAACTATAAGGGTTCCGTTTTTGCCATTTTGGCTACGGAACCCTAAAAACGTATTCTGGTTGCCCGTATTTGACAGTTTACGTGACATTTTAATATTATCGTGTAATACTTTATTGGACGGATAAGTTTTATCCAAGCATTGAAAAATCGGCCCTAAATGTATTATGTAGGTATATTATGTAGAGAATTGGCTATTGAACAAATTTTGTTACCAATGTTATTGCTTCGCAATAATCGACATAAATTATCGGCCATGTCAACTTTTTTTGAACGTTGACTGGATGTAATTTTTACATTAATAGCTTTTTCTTTCTTACAGTGCCTTTTTTGGGTAGAGAGATATTGAAACTCCATTACTACATTTGCAAAATTACGAATCCATTGTTACTTTATTAAATATATAATTTTTATTTCGAATATGCCGATTTCCCTCAATATCGGCCACTAACACCAAACTAACACCCTAATATCTGCCGTCTTTGGCCCTAATATCGGCATACCTTTTCTAAGGTAAGTTAGATCAATAAAACTTAAAACTGGTAACATTTTTTATTATCAATTGAGATACAAATCATTTTTTTAACTCACCTATCATGATTGGTCTTTTCGTTACATTGTCTTAAAAATTAAAAGTAATGTACCTAGTTCAGTATTCTTCAGACAAATAAAGATATGGGATTAAGTGATACTTATGTCCATCAACTAGAAAAAGAATTGGTTTGGAAATGTTATCAGAAATCACCCAATCATTAAAGCCATTTGCAACATATTCATAGAATACTACGAGTACATACACTTCTAGTGCACCCACTATTTGATAAACCAAGAAACCAGGAGGATGGTGTGCTATTAACGATTACTTTAGGTGGTCTACGGATGTAGGGAAAACAACCATGGGAGGCAAAGATTTTCCTTATGCAGATATGACTAGCAAAACAGTTATTATTACTTTTTCACTGCCCTTACCAACTTCATAAATGTTGTATTACTTTTGTCTTCGGACAAATACTCGTCTCATCCCTATTAAATATTCTCAGTGGATCTTGTAATATGTCTTCCGTGTCCGATTGATTTTAAGTCATTAAACCACTTCTTGTAAGTCATTAAACCACTTTCTTCTGTAACTACAGCCCTGGCCAGCGTATTAGCTTCTGGAGCCTTTTCATTAAGAATTGAATCTCTTTTTAAAAACAAGGAATACCACTTTTTCTCTGAATTTCCATTTTAAACGGATTGCTTCGTTTATCATCTTTTATAATATTTTAACGCAATTGCGGTTTTCCTAGATCACGTTCCTACGATAGCCATCCGTATCAACCACTAAAAAATTTCTTCTCCTTCATTTTGGTTTAACCCATTGAGCCCCGAACGGCCCGATCTGGCCGCGACACAATAGATTTTCTATTGTGTGATTCCGGGGCCTGATGGATTAAGACGGTATCTCTACCAACTGTGCAATCTGTGTCTATTCTTTCATGAAGTCTATCTTGTAAAGTGGTCCTCAGAATGTCGTATTGTCGAGATGCTTCTCTGATGCTCATATTTTGATGGCATTCACTGCCTCTATTGTTTTACTACGGTCAACAAAAAGGAAACGTTTGCAATGGCCAACGTTTTCCTTTTTGTTGATCTTTTGGGAGTTTTGATTGAGAAGGCATGATTTTGGCATAGCTCAACAAAAATTAAAATACATCTTGTATCACCTCCCTAGTAGAAAAGGTTTTACTAAGGTGGCCGTTATTACGCATCGATTCACTATATATATCGGCCGTAGCTAATAAAAATTGTTTTTAGGCGGCCGACTTTAGGATCTAGTGATCAAACGGAGCTGTTGTTTCATTTCTAACCTTATTAATGCTACTGCTGACATTTAAAATAGCTAAACAAGTTATTTAAAGTTTTCATGCATTACCCCAATATCGACCACCCGGCCGATATTGAGATTTATCAATAAATATAGATCCCTAATCTCGGCCCCGCAATTATTTTATTAAAAAGACAAGTAAATGTAAAAACGCACTATCTTATCTAAAATTTGAATGTTTTTCTTTAAGAACACATAAAATTTAATACTATAGGTTTGTTTAATTCCATTAAAATACTTATCCACGTAAAGCGTCGACTCAGGGATTTGACTCAGCAATGTCGCCAAATCACTCACGTCTGTATCTTCGCGTGCTCTATGGCCAACTGAATGTTCCACAGTTGAGGTACCCGCACCCAAATTTGGGAGGTTTTGCGTATGTATATAGAGTAACTTTTTGCATAAAAACTTTTATGATTTAAGATCGATTTTTATAGTTATATTCAATTTTCTCGAAAAGGCCGATATTAGGAGACGGCCGATAATAGGAGACTCCACCCTACCTAGCTGGCTTTCCGCCGGGAGTGTCGTCCGCATGGTCAAAGGGGAATCAGATGTTTTCACCGTAGTAAAATATCACTGCCTCTAAATTATCAGGGCCCAGACACAAAATGATTCCGTCAAATAGATACGTTGCGGTAATAAATAAAGGAAAAAAAGATACTTTTGTACCTATTTTCTATTTAATAATATGGATATTGGATGGGAATAAGCTATAGGCAGATATTTCAGTCTAGTTTTATACAAGGTTTTGTTTTATTTTTTTTCTCTATGCCTGGTAGACCTAGCGATATTGCCGCCTTTTGCTTATATATCCCATTATTTTCTTTTTATATTCTTACTAGCTTACCGCCCGCGGCTACGCCTGCTTTGTCTAAAACTAAATAAATTACATAATAAAACCATCCGTTTGAGTTAGTCTATCTATTAAAAAAACCGCATAAAAATCCGTTGCGTAGTTTTAAAGATACATACAAAGGGACATAGGGACAGAGAAAGCGACTTTGTTTTATACTAGGTAGGTATGCTACGTAATGATTTTAGGCAATATTTTTTTTAATCTCATTACATTTCAAGGCCTCAAGGGGAGTAACATTATTTATCACCTATAGTGATAATAACTCACCCACTTACTGCTAATAAAACAAGAAAAAAATGCCAGAAATAAATTTTAAGGACTAGGTACTTGATCTTTGTAAAATTGGGCAGGACTATAATTGGTATCCCATTTTTTAACATCGAATCCTTCTTTTTGTCGTAATGTAATGTTATTATTAGTGTCTAGTCTATATTTCTCGATGAAAGGACTTTTCAAAAGATGAAAGTATTTTTTAATTGAATCAGCGGTTCCTGAGATTAGTGCGATCAAACACAAACTCTTCAGCTTTACCGTATAACGATATCACCTTATGATTACCTACAATTCACGTCACTTTTCATTATTGATTTTATTTCTAACTAGCTTTCCACCCGCGGCATCGCCCGCGCAGTCAAAGAAAAACCCGCATAGTTCCCGTTCCCGTGGGATTTCCGGGATAAAACCTATCATCCTATGTCCTTTCTCGGGTATCAAAATATATCTATACCAATTTTCATGCAAATTATTTCAGTAGTTAAGGCGTGATTGAGTAGGTAACAGACACACAGACAGAGTTACTTTCGCATTTATAATAGGTATTAATAGTATGGATTTTATTAAGCTTCTCTTATTTGCGATTTATTTTTATTCCGAATTGATATTTAAAGCAATTCTTTTCATGATAGAGCAAAATATTTAACTAAAATATTTAAAACGATACCATAAAATAATGTATCGTAATAAAAATAAAAAATATATCTAGATTAATAGGTACCTACATTACTTATGTAGGTAGAGAAAAATAATATATTTTCTGTAGATTTGTGTAATGGAAAAACTGAAAAACTAGTGGGTTAACCGATTTTTTTTAACCGACGCGAAGCATTTTTTTATTCAAAACTTATCTACTTATTTTCATAGTTCCATAACAACAATAATATTATACTTATTATGGTATGGTACTAGGTATGTAAGTACCTACCTACAGGCTACCTTTATTTCTTTTTAATTTGGATTGTTCCATACATGCTACAAAGGTAGGTCCTTCCAGATACAACAATGTGGCGTTTCTAATTTATATTATGTTTATGGCAACACCATCTGTGACGACGGGTGACATTAGAATTTAGAAGGTTCAAAAAGGAACGGTTAATTTTCCTATGTTGTTTTTCACCTTGTTTCTTGTTACACTGTATTTAAATATAAATGTGATATGTGACTGTGAAAATAAATAATCATTGATCAACAGAACAACGTGTTTCAAATATCAATCTAATAATGGGAATACAAACCCCATAACAATAATAATGAGGTGTGTGTAGAAGTGTATTTCTTATAATTAAACGAATAAAATCAAAATTCAATATTTATTTTAATGCCCACCTTGTGTATTATCATCTCCGCCATCACTTTCCTCACTGCCAACACTAACAGGACTTTCTCTCTTTTCATCTTCTTTATTTTCTCTCTCTATCTGCCCTCCAAACATTCGTAACCACGGCTCAGGATAACCAAGCAAAAACGGAAAATTTACAGCATTCTGTTGTAACAATGGCCCGTTCAAATAATACCGCATCCGATTTATATCAGTTCGTTCACTTTCATCATCCGAAGTTCTTGACACATCCGAAATATTGTTCTCTATGTCGATCTCTGGCGATTTTCTATCTGTGCCTATCAAAGATTCTATTGAAAACGGTTTTGGCGCTTTTCTTTTTGTCTGCGTATCCGAATCCATTGCACTCACTTTTTAAATTGTCTATGGTTTTTTTTTTATTTTTTATTAATTTGTCACTGGCTGGCACACGCGCGTAAAAAAAATTCGTACGAAAAACGCGGGACGCGTGCGTTCACCACGACATCGTAGTGATGTACTCAGCGCTCGCTGCTAGACACGCCCACATACGGGGTGTTGACTGTAGACGGATAATTTTATTTTATTAATGCTCGAACGTTTGTCGGGCGAACATAAGCTTTATTACAATCGTCGTAGTATCGCTCTATTACAGCTGCATTTTATTGTGTAAGATTGTAACTACGAAATCCGATGTGGAAAAGTAAACCTTATTTTCTTTCAGCCACGTCTATTTTCTAGTTGCATGTCACTGCTACGATTTGTGAAATAGCTGCATAGTAAACTGTGCTTTACTACACGTAAAAAAGGAACTATTTTCTGTACTAACGTTTTCATTTTGGTCTTTCTGAAACTGAAGTTAGAATGATTAAGGTCCGTTTCAAGAACTGTGTGAATGAGATGGGATTAACTTTTATGCGTACGATAGAGGGAGATAAGAAGTGAAATTTTGTGGAGTGTACACTGGTAATTGTTGGTGATCAGAATGTTTTGCCAGTGTCAGCACTTTGTACAAGTTTATCGTCTTGTGCTCCGTTTACTTGATCCCTGACTAAAACAAAATTCATGGTTTTGGTTTATCCAATAGATTTAGGTGTTATCTGATATTATTGTTTTCAATTTGCAATCGTTGCTTGACTGATTTGTGGGATACGAAATTACTACTTAGATGTGAAATTAAATATTTTTTAATAGATAGGTAGGTAAGTAGGTATCATTTTAATTCTTCGATACGGGAGTTTAATTTAAAAATGGGTAATTTACAGATAGTTCATTATGTCGGATATGCCGCCATGGCACAGACCATGGTTATGATACCTTATCATAACTTATTGGAAATATGAAATAATGCAGCTATATGAGGATCTATAATTTACAACATTAAAATGTTCTAATTTAAAATCATTGGATTTTCTCATTAGTTTACATGTAATATCAATATATTTATACCTACCGATAAATTAAATAATTTAGATACTTACCTAATTCTATCATACCTATTGATTTAAAATCAGTTAGTATCAAATAATTTTAAAAGATAGAAAAATTTCATGTACCTACCTAGTTATAATTTTAGAACTGCGCTCAAAACTACCTACTTAAGTACCTACCTATAGGTGATTCAAAACTACTAGGCCGTTTTACTTTCGTTATTTCCAGCTTTTACCTTTCGTTAGTTTAATCTTTTCTCATTATCTGTTAAAAACCCGTGAAGTCAGAACAAAGAGCTAGAAAAGCTCATCAAAATAAAATAATAAGCATTAGTAATAAGCCATTTGACTGGTCCACACAAACGGTGTCCCCCGCCAAACCGCCATTAGCGAACAATTTGTCCCCGCGTCCCCTCCAAATTGATTGAGGCCATTTCTTTGACCAAATGAATTACCACAGTCATTATGACTCGATTTTACCAACAAAATTATTGTAAAAATCAGCTAGTCGGATCGTTAGTTTGTAATATTGATAGGATATGAAGAATATCTGATATGAGCCGCGGTTTGACAGATAAATGACGACTATCATTAGGTATATTTAGATAATGATTGTCTTCACTTTTCCTATTTAATTAATTTTCTTTGTAATATTTTATTGGAAGTAGGTATTAGCAACCTTATATTACCTAAGTACTTTTATACTGCAAATAGTCTCTTTGATATTACATCATGAATTCTGTTTTAATAATAAAAAGAAAAATGAAATAATGACAGATGTTAAGTTCATTAAAATAATCTACAATTAGCAAATGCTGTTATTGTAAGTGACTCATACATATTATACCAGATGTATGTAATCCTACTAATAATTGGGAAAATATGCATTAAGAAATTAAATTTAACAATTTATGCAGTGTAATAACAGTTACCTTTAAGGATTTGATCAATTAAGACCTTCTTTTATCAAAATCGGCTAATAACCATTGTTAAAAATACTTTTGATAAATAATAGGTAAGTGGAGGTAAGAAAAGCAATATTATTAATTGTGAACTAACTGAAAAAAATTTTAGACGACTAGGTAGGTATATTCTAATTAGGTATCCATAGGTTAGGTTAGGTACCTACTAGTCGATGTTCCCAAAACGGAGGAAGTTCAATTTTATTGTTGTTTTGTTGCTCATACTCCGTAATTGGCATGATTCTTTTAGTGGCGGAAATAACATTTCATTTCACATTTGGTCCTATTTCTGACACAGAGAGAAGATAATAAATAGATAAGTAATGATTTGTCACGTGATGTTATATAATCCATTTCGATGAGATTACAATTACGAATTTATTTCAATTGGTGGTGTTTAATTTGCCAATAATTATGACGTACCTATCTATTGTCATAGTAGATATCTAATCAAGTGGCCTCTGGTTTGATCACCCTATGACTGCTCACTGCACTAGCTCTAAATTGTACGAAACATCCCATCAACATGTTTACGTTGAAAATTAAAATTCCATCGAACAGTTTAGTAATTTCTCAAGCCACATTCTGTTCATTTGAATTCTTATAAGTCAAAAATTGTTCTCGCCCTAAGTCCTAACCTACCTAATAGGTAAAAATTGAAACACATTCCGTTAAGAAATCGGCGTTCGAATTCTTAAATTAGAAATGAGTAGATAAAATGGTACGGGAGCCAGGTGCAAATTTGGTTAATTATTTCCTCTCAAGAGATAATTCGTCAGACGCCTCAGAGTAGATATAGTATTATAAAGCCTCGTCAGCTGGCGCTCGGTTGGGGGGGTGAGCGGTTGTAGCCTCCCACGCACGTAGGAAAAAAAAAACATTCATTCATTCATTTCCTATCAGCTAAAAATTTGTCAAATTGTAGCTAACCCAATATCTCAACGAAAAAAAATAATCAGCTGGTTACAACATTAATATACGTCAGCTGGTGTCTCGAACATGAAAGTTAAATTTAAATAAAAATTTATTTTCCGTGATTTCCTCTCAAACAAAAATTTAACTGATGATAGCTTATATGTAACTGTGGATAAATATATAGGTCAGCTGGCTGTATCTTGGTGGAAAAACCGTCAGCAGATACGGGAGGCTACAACCGCTCTTCCCCCCAACCGAGCTCCAGCTGACGTTCACGAGGCTTCATAATACTATACTTTGATGCATTTTACTAATTACCGCTTGAGAGGAACTTGGTCATAAAATCTGTTCCTGGCTCCCGTACCAAAACTATAAGTTAAGAGAAAGTCTCTCTAACAGTTTCAGTGACGACCGTTAAACTATCTAGGTACGACTTGTAAATTCAAATCGTTCATCCCAATACCCAATAGAATCATTTCGAAAACAACATTCCGATAAATTCGCCACTTGACAGGTGACAGTGACGTATGACGTAGGATTCTAGTCTCGTGCTAGGTTCACATGCAGGCTAGCATTAGCCTCCCAAATGACATCGCGGCTTGCATTATTATTTGATAGCCATAAAATGAGAACAATGGATCATTATTGGCATTACCGCGTTGATGAATTATTCGCATTGAATTATAGGTGCGTTTCTTTGAGCTGTCTGATAATTGCTTTTGTATTGTGAATACGTAATGTTGTGGAATATTTTTATGTTTCCGTGAAGAATATAAGGAAACAATTTCAAAAAATGATTTCTCATCAATAATACTAAACTTAAAAAATAAAAAAGCGTGTGTGCCGAGCACACGTGTCAAAAGTGAAACTTGGGCAAGATTCAAACATTCTAAAACCGTTGCCTTACACATGATGTGACTAAACGCGCCTAAAGAAGTTTCACTACAAAACATTCATGTAAATAATTTTATTTCCATAATGGTTTATTCAATGTTAAGAGACTTGACGATTTTCGCACCGTAATGATAATAAAAAACAAAATAAATTAACTATAAACTCATTAAAGCAACGAATCATCAAAATTGAGCGAACAATTTACTTAACAAATCGGATTTCCAGCCATTAATCTCGGAATCGCATCGCACCATTACCGCACCCCCTCATAAATCCACCATAATAGAATATTATTCATAACAATGTTAATATGACCGTAAAATTAAATAAACACACTGTATATCGTACGAAATTTAATCGAATTATCTCATCCCGCTCTCGTTAAGAACACGTGCAATACGTGAGAACGGGATGCACATATTTTGTTATTGCGTTTCGAATTCACTCCAGTGAGTAATGTTTTTCGACACGCCCCGCAATCAAGACTCTCTACTCTGATTGGTGGACGTTAATAGGGCGCGAAGTTGTCAAAGTTTTTTTTTTAATTTTCTTTCATTAGCGTCGAGCATTCTGTATTCAGCCGAATGTCATTCCCGAAACGCTTATGATTCCCCAGCGAGCGACGCTAGAAATAATCTAGTTGTATTTGACACTCAACGTTCCCTTGTTTATCATCATCATATTTTATTCATGAACTAAATTGACCTCTAATGAAATTTTAGAACGCAATTTTATTTTACCTATTGTTCTAAATTTGAGGGTTTTTAGGTACTGTCGATGTTGATTGTTGTTTTTAGTTTAAACCAAGTGGATGTTATTATTAAGCTTCAAATTGATCACTTAGAATATTGAAATGTACAATTTAAGTATGTATCTATTAAAATAATAAGAAATTTAATACTTTTGCTTACTAAGATAGGTATACCTATATACTATGAAGTACCTAATATTTATTAATTAATATTTAATAATATATAATATTATAACATTCCTAAGGTTATGTAACATTCCTTTTTGATATTTAGATATTACCAGTCTTGAACTCTTGAATCTAGATAATTACCTACCAATAGTTAGGTAATGAAGAATGTTACTAGGTATGCCAAATCCCTTGAAATTGTGTCTCAGTAAAGCCTGTATGTATACAAATACACTAGTTTTTGTCGTATTCAAAAATACCAAGTAGTTTTGATTTTATACGCATTCAAAGTTTCGAAAAATATCGAGTCCCGCTAAAGTCACGTGACCGCTTGTGACGTCACGTCACAACGCGCCGCGCGGCCGCGCTCCCACGCTTAGTATCAAGTCGGCAGCGCTGTAGTAGGTGTTATAGCTTGCGCAGTATTTTGATGGGTTTTCGTCCGCAAATTTCGTTAATAGTCCAATAATAGTAATTATTATTCGTTTAATAAAATAACAGTCATGCCAAAGTTTCATCTTTATTTTTAATAGTTTCTCAAAATATTCTATACGATTGCGTTTTTGCACTGCTGATCTCTGACGTTTATCTTCATTTTCCTGCTGACATTTGAATTTGTGTGGAACTATACCCTGTTTTTGTTTAATTCTTCCCCCGACCAACTTATATTTTAGTATAGTTCTCCATATATATCATTCTCAACTTAAAACAAGAAAAAATCTTACTAGCCATCTACCTATACTAGCCCATACGAGCAGAGCAGAAGCACAGTCTAGTATATATTAAAACTTGTATAGAAAACAAAGGATAACGCAAAACAGCTGCAATGTTCTCAAAATATTTTTTATTTTATTTTATTTTATTTTCTTTATTGGAAAAAATACAGAGACAAAGACAGAGATATATAAAACAAAAAAAATCTTATTAACTAAAAATACATGAAAATGCCTCCTTATAGTGTTTTCACTGTGAACATATAATATTATTTTTGCCAACACCCAGCAGTAGGAAAGACAAGGAAAAAACCACAAAAGACAATCGTTGATTAATATTTTCATGCGTACATAAAGACGGAGGTAAATAGGTCTACGTATTTGCAAAATCTTTACATATTAACATTCTTATATGTTCAATAGCAATTTTTTTACATTCATTTTGTTAGACGAAGAGGAACAAGAAAACATATCAAGATCATTCAGGTATTATAAAAACTAGACATTCTGTGAAGAGGCACACGAAGACCCATATTGGTTCTGGCGGTTGGTATATGAAATAAGTCTTTTGAGCGTGTTGATCTGGATGGGATGCGATAATTTATTAAGCTAAGAAGTTCTGAACAGGCTATTTCTCCTACGCAGATTTGTAATATGTTATTATAATATGTAGTACTATGTAAGAACACGGAAAATTCTGACACCAAAGGCTTTACACCTCTGACCATTTTTTGTTTACGTCCTTTGCAACTATAAAAAACAACTTATCCAGCGAATTGGTAGTTGTATTTTTACATTTAGGAACAACACATGATTTTCTGGCATTTGGATTGGACATTTTTAAAAGTATTTAATTATAATTTCGACGGCACGGGCGCGCGATCGCTAGCGGACTGAGTGAGCCAGATTGAGCGTGTTGTGGTGTGACGTCACACCTTCACCGGGCGTTTACAACTTGTTTTACTTCTAAATCGGAAACTAATTGACGTATCGAAGTAATTTTTTCACTAGTATTTTTTATTTTTGACAGAGAATATGGAGTGCTAATAATCAAAATTAGTGAACATTCTCCATTATTGTAGGTATTATTTAAAAGCACAGTATTTCTTATGAAAGGTATTCTTAGTTATTCTAAACTATCAGGTAGTAAATATGTACCTATTATCTAGTACCTAGATACCAAATGACAATAAGTAGGTAATCTAACTAGATAAGTAAATTACTATGCGTTGTAGGTAAGTAGTTACCTACCTGCCACACTCACGGACGGACGTACAAAATTACATTTATTTTATAGTTGGTAATTCATATTTTTTATAAGCAAAAATCAAAGCTTTACAACAACGTAAATTAATTCAAAGTATTAAAAAACAATTGTAGGTATTCTAAAACACAAATTCCCCACCCCCATATCAAAAGCACAAAGATCCATTATAAATTAGCATACAAAACATCAAAATCGCATCACTACATTATAACGAATGCTTCCGAATCAAAATTCACCCTAAAATATCAACGTATCGAATGTAGCTGTCCAACACTACGCGAATGCGTCACTAATATCCGAACAAATTAAAAAGTTACCAAAATTCTAATAACGTAACTCGTATTGCATTGAAATAAGGTTCAATATCGCTTGACAGGAATAGGTACTGTAAATGTAAACGTTAAATTTGTTGACGCATAACAACAATTTATTTATAACAGTCGTTAATCTAAATTTGTCTTTATTATAACGGGATAAAGGTTAATTCAGCTAATAGTTATTGAAGTAGTAATTTAGGTACGCTTGTCATAATCGCGCGCCACATTTTGAAAATGGAAGTAATTTGACGTTTTTGACAGTTCAGAAGAAGGACGTGAAAATAAAACGGTAGAATACCTATACTTATTGTAGGACAAAAAAAAACAAACAGTTTTTTTATACTACTTAAATTAAATCAGCTGTTGTTTTTATAAAACTTATGTCATTTGATGTTAGGTGAGAAAACATGTAATGTACGTGTTTATGAAATTAATAAATGAATTTGATTTTGTTTTAAGATAGAAGGCTTAGATATTGCTAGGCTTATTGGCTTACGATTGTACTACGCGGTAATAACTAACCTATCACATATAAACCGTAAAAACGTAAACATGGCAATACCGTCACGTCATGTATCGTAAAACAACGATTTTGGTATCTTTGAATCTTGCCAAAGAAGTTTCACTTCTGAAACTTTTTATTCACTTGTTGAAATCCAAAATCGACCCTCTTTTAGAAAAATTATCTGTGGAAAGATTTTGGCGCGCTGTCACATTAAGAGGAAGGGGCGTGGCTTCCGGTCGCGTTCCGTTCCACGCAAATTGACGAGATCCATTAAACTTGCACTGTTATATCAAGTTTCCGTACAACGAAAATAAGTTAACAATTTGTGATGTGGTTGTAGCAACAATGCAAATATTTCGAATTTTACAATAGGGTTGTTTTTACATACCTACTTATTCATTTTATAAGCCTTTTGTAAACGGTAAAGTTTCATCAAAATCAATATATATAATACTGAAGGTACCTACGCAGTAGTTTTACATTAGGTATATTTTACACACATATAAACTTAAGTATAAATAATTTAAGCCGAAATTAACGTTGTTGATATATTTGGTAAGTTACATTAGTTTATTATCTGTGGATAAGGAGAAGTTCTATTAATATGTATTACATAGACTTAATTTTTTTCCAAGTTGATTAAACCAACAACAAAATAACAGAATTTCGATCATGACAAAACTTACATTATAAAATCTAACAGTTTCCCAAATATAATCGATGAAAACTAACAATAGTTAAAGGGGTTGCGACCCTTTATTCAATGCGCAAGTAACGTAACCACGAATTATCGAATTATATGTTTGTTACCATAGAGTTAGTTAAATATAGACAATCAAGTTATTTATAGGCCTGTTTTAAATTAAAGCTAAGGATAAAATTTATATTTGGGCTATACTCGATAATTCATAGAATTTGGTAACGCAAATATAGGCATGACATAAAGCTTAATTATTATTTATTTATTAACACTACACTAATCGCGTGTCGTCTCAGTGCAGCGTGGAGTCTGGTGCGCGTGGTTGTGGAACAGGAGCTCCGCAAAATTCGCGGTCTACTTACGTATGCCACGCGACAAATTAAATAAGTTTTTTGTTGTGACTGTCTCATTTATTTTTGACAAATATTATATTGTGATTTTACAGACTCATAAATTATTAATTCATAATGTACTTATTTATATTTGCCATGCAAAAGCCATGCAAATGCCATGCTAAAGCCATGCAAATGCCTTTATATAGGTTTTTTATACTTATATTTACATACCCGGTTTTAGATAAATATTTAAGTCTTAGTAAGTCTCATGAAGATTAGCAAAAATTACAATTTCGAGCACGTTTCAAGAACAGTTACTTAGAAATAATGACACGTGGACCGTGGTAGATTGTTTTAAAAAACATCATTTCAAATAGACCTAGATGGAGGATCATGAAAATGAGTATGTACCTATATTTTATTGTCATACTTACCTAATACTTTGTATTTAAAATACAGTAGTTAAAAAAAATACACTAACTCGTTATTTCTACAACCTTTATTTGAGAATTGATTATTGCTCCTTCTAAATATAAGTAGGTAACTCTATGGTTAACAAAAGCAAACATTCAATTAAATTGGTTTGTAATCGCCAATAACCAGCCATTAGGAGCAATACTGCTTATTAGGTGTTAGTTATACCACAGATTATTTATGAAATAATTAGTTGCTTCGTAAGTTACACTTGTACATCATTGATCCACTTTGGCCAAACTTAAATACAAACCGTGTATGCCGAACACACGTGTCAGAAGTGAAATTTCTTTGGCAAGATTCAAAGATTCCAAAATCGTCGCCTAACTCCATGACGTGACGGTATTGCCATGCGACCTTGTAATTTTGCTCTCAACGCACCTAAAGAAGTTTCACTTCTGTCAAGTGTGCTCGGTACACATGCTTTTTTTCCCTTGTCTCCACCGGGAATTGAACCCCTCGTTCACGTGTTTACCACTGTACCAGATTGTAAGTTCTATTTCAAACTCAAACATTTATTTATTCAACACTAGTAGTATTATAAAAACGCTTTTGAATCGTCATAGCATTTTTTAACATTTACCACCGATTTGGAAAGCAGTATCTATGGAGAAGAACCAGCAAGAAGCATTATAATATTATAGATAAAATACCTAATAACACGCCATACAATAAATAATAATTGGCCAAACATATTTTGTCATTGAATGAATATTCATTTGATAATGACACACCAATTACGAACTGTATTGGCCCTCTAATTCGTGTATTTTGAAAATTATAGCCCGTTACAAAATTGCCAGTTATCAAAATTACGTTTAAATTATGGGGTCTTCAAATAAACATTATTTCTTTAATCGATTTGGAATTATCGAGGACAATAAATTTTATTAAATTATTGATTGTCCATTGTTTATGTCCATAAATTAAATATCAATATCATAATATTATGGTGTCATCAATTTGTATTAAAAAGAAAAATTCTGAACTACATAATTATTATCATTAATAAGCTACATATTCTTCTCGATAGAAGGGACATTAAAATTATTATTAATACTGAAAAAGTTAAATAAATAAAAACGTTTTTGACTTGAGTTGAGTTCATTATAATATTTTATTGGTACTTAAGTAGATACTCATAAGAATAATTCAGTAACCTTTACCACAGAATATATAATAGTTCTACTTTACTTCGTGAAACCCTAAGAACACTATCCATAGAATCTTTATAATTAAATGCAACTGAACTTTAAAGCTAGTATTAATTATTCACGCGTCTATTTGTTGGTATGTTAACACGAATTCTTGGCTGTACGGATGTGGGCCGCGCGCCTCGCATTCGTACCGTGAAAAACAAATGATTGTCTCTGGTTTGAAAAAATTGAGCGCTAAATTTGAAAAGAGAATGTCATGTTTGTTGCCGTGAAGATATTTTGTTGTGTGATTGCAATTTGTATCGTGAGGTAAGGAGAGTCAAATCATATTATGGTAGATAATTATTTAATCATTAAAAAGATGTCCAGCTGTAGGGTAATCCAAATCCTTCCTGACGTTGTTGTAGGCAAAGGGTATCGTTTGAATCTATACTAATATTATAAAGCTGAAGAGTTTGTTTGTTTGAACGCGCTAATCTCGGGAACTACCTACTGGTACGATTTGAAAAAATCTTTCGGTGTTAGAAAGCTCATTTATCGAGGAAGGCTATTATAGGCTATATATCATCACGCTACTATATCAACAGGAAAGGAGCCGCGCGGTGCAGCTAGTACCTAACGAATAAAAGTACTAATTATGCCAAGTAAAAAAAAAATACATTAAATTGTCGACTAATGTAGGAACTTATTGAAAATTTCAACCACTTGCGTAGTACAAAATAATGCACCAAACGCGCAACGATAGTAGTAGATACTTACGTGATTAAGTAGTTTAGTTTGTAATAACAGCCATTTTCGATTAATTTATGGATTACCTACCGTAATTGTCTCCTTTGCACTAGTAAAATAAATTCAATTGCCATAATAACTATAAGCTTATATGAATAGGTAGTAATTATACACAAAACGTTATATTCGTCACAAAATCCCTAATTTATTGGCACGCATCCAAATAAACAATTAACAAAGTCATCAATGCCTAACGAGCGATCGTGTTTGTATTTCCGAACGCTGACTCGCGCTGTCAACTTGACAGATTGAAGTGGGCGGGCTCGCTGACGTTGTTTTGCGCGGCAAATCGATGACGCATTTTCCAAAGTGACGTTGGTTTTTTTGTGCAATTAAATGCAGTTCTTTTTATCATGCTTATATTAGCTTCACCTTGATTTTGAACCACATTAAACTGACAAATTTAATTCAAAATTTATACACTTATCAAGGATCGTTGATAATACTATAATTTCATGTGGCTAAGATGATTCTTTTTGTTTTTCTTGATGATTTTAGTAATTTATATTTATATTTCTAAATTAGCTGAGCAACATGTTAAACAGCCGGATTTTTGTAAGCATAAATAAGCGTACTAAGATAAAATAGTATGGAATATATTTAATATTATTAGTATTATTAGAATAATAATTACTAGTATTACCTAATTCCATACCTCTCCAATACACTGATGCAATTTCAGGAAAATAAATCCAACCTTTCCACTTCTTGCTCTATAGTATCAAACTCAAACTCAAACATTTATTTATTCAATTAGACTTCTTCGAGGAGCACTTTTGAAACGTCAAATTACATATTTTTAACATTTACCACCGATATCGTCTATCATCCAAATATTATGTAGGTAGTTCACCTTTAGAAGACTGCACCTATTATAAAGCGGCACTGATGTATATACATATCTCATTCTCCATTACCATAGATATCACTTTTTATAATCTACCTTCAGTTATTTTACTTAAACAAAACAAGTTGGTATTCAAATAAAAACTCATGAAGATAGCGATCTAGGTACATTCTTTTTTAAAAGTTATTTCCATGAAACATAGATAATATATATCTAATACTATAAATGTACTTGAATGTAATATAATATAATGAGTCTATTTCGATAACATAATTGGTTTTTTTCCTGAATCTTGTTTGAATACGCAACAACTTGCAATTTTCGTGTATTTCTGAATCACAAAGAATAAGTTAATAGCAAAAGTACAAATTATTCATAAGTACTTACCTACACCATTTTTTTTATTTTGTATTCAACCCCTTAGAACACGACGACCTCACGCATTTTTATAACTGCTGTGATTTGTAGAAAACATAAACTGTCTGCACGCATTCGCGCGCATCGCACAGCTGTCAGTCAGCCATATTTAGCTCAAAAGGCGCGAAACCGTCACAGCATTTCGCGGCTCATTTCAATTTTAGAACGCAATTTTCGGTTTCGTTTTCAAAGAGAAGCTAAAATGTTGCCAGTGCTATAAAACACGGGAAGCCGAGCGTGGTGTTGTCAGCGTTTGGTAACAAATTGGTTAATTGCTTTTAGTATATTTATAACTTCGTTTGGATGTGTTGAGTGAAATCTCATTAGCTATATGTTGACGTGTAGTTAGAATGACAAATAATCGATACGTGAAGGAAATGTGGCACTGAAATGTGTTTTAATGTGCTCGTTATTATTGTTTAATAGAAAGCCAATTTCATTTAATTTTTTTCTGTTTTCTGTAAGCATCATGTAGATAGTTAAGGCTTAATTAATTAAACCATAATATTATTTCATTAAAAAAACTGAATCATTACTCTAGGTATTATTATATTATGTAGGTAACTGGTAAAGGTTTATAGAGTATCTACTTATAATTAGAAAAAAATTTAATCCTGTTTAATATTAATATCTATAATCTATGTTTATAATGCTTGGAAGTCATACTAAAGAATACAATATTATACATAATAGTAGGTCATACTATAATTATTATTGGTAAAATAATGATTTTGATATTATATTCTGAATATAAAGGGTTACTTTATTAAAACATTCTTGATTGTGTAAAATCACTAGCTATGTATTTATTACACATAATTGGAGTCATCATCACGCTTTCAATCTTTATAGTTTACTAGCGACCCGCCCCGGCTTCGCACGGGTGCATTGCTGATACTAAATACACTACAGAAAAACTGTGAACGTTGTATATAAAAACATAGCGGCCCGCTTCGGCTTCGCACGGGTATAAAATATATAGCCGGGCGGCCGGCCGGTACCGCCCGCCGCAAACGCTACGTCCCGCAATTTTTAAATCTGTAATATCTTCGAAAATATTCCCTTAAATCATACGGTGTAAAGGGCCATATAGATCTATATTAAATGAACAATGTACTCAAGGTATTTAATTGGTTAAGGATTAATGCTGTATTGGTTAAAATCGCTTCGAAAATTAGCCATTATTTGTCGTAAAAAGTAAATGACAAAAAGAAGTTATTGTGGGTTATCCATAAGAGATAGACATATGCCATCGCGGACTTTTCTGTAGACCTTTTCAATGTGTATAATACTTAGTACATTATTTTGATAAAACTCGTAGGGTTCAGCCTGCGTTTGCAATGTAAGCGGTAAAAATGTAATTTTTTACGACATCACATTAGAAACCTCAAAAATAACAGTACTTCTCCACTATTTAATGGATGTTATTATACATATAAACCTTCCTCTTGAATCACTCTATCTATTAAAAAAAACCGCATCAAAATCCGTTGCGTAGTTTCAAAGATTTAAGCGTACAAAGGGACATAGGGACATAAGGACATAGGGACAGGGAATGCGACTTTGTTTTATACTATGTAGTGATATTTAAATTTCATACGCCGGGACTCAAACTTGGAAAAATCTATCTGACTCTAACCACAAAACCATCGCATCTTCACTTAATATCTTATGACAAATTTAATGCTACAGATATATTCCCCTCTAACCATAGAGGGTAGAGCGAGGGAGGTAATGTGTCGCCATTTGTCAAACATTCAATAGCCAGCTAATGGACATTTAGGATATTTACTTCCGTTTCCGTTATATTATTATCTGTATAATCTGTGGTTACGTACGTATTAAAAAAATCGGTCAACTGCGAGTTGGAATAGCAAGAAATGCGGGTTCCGTACAAATAGGTAGGTAAGCTAAAAAAGGAACTGCAAAAAATTAGTTACCCATCTAATGCTTAACCCCACTAAACATCAAGTCTTGTAACAAAGCCATTAAAAAATAATCCTGTAGGCTGTATTTGAAATAGCAGTTGAATTATCATCAAGATGGAGTATTTCTATGTTTAAAATAAATAAATAAATATGTAAAAGTTTAAAATTTATCAATTCCTAGGTATATTAAAATCCACAAGAGGTCACACCCACACTCATGAACAGACGCAAACTCCATATAATAATTGTACTATTAGACTGAAACTTTTAAAACTAGGAAAAGTTTAGCACTTTCTCCTATAGAAACCAATAAGTAGGAAGTCAATAAAGGTGACTATCTTATGAATGATTTTATTTACCTATTTATTTATTCTTTTTTGCTCTGAGAATGTTACATTAAAAAAATGGTCTGTTTTATTTATACAGTTTTATAACCAGACGTACGGATTAAATGAAAGGAGTAAGAGAGATAATCACAGAAACCAGCCCTTTGATAAAGTCCTTCACTTACATTTGTTTATTTAATTTTGTGTGTCGATGAAATGGTAACTTTTTGTCTTGTTATTGTAGGTAGGTATTATGTATTAGAAAAACTGAAGAATTTTTTGATGGTAATTTTTTTCTGTTAGATTCATTTATTCAGGAAGCATGTAATATAATTTAGCTAGATTTTGACGTAAGATTAAAATAAGTAGGTAGGTAACAATAATATACTTAACACTTTTTAAGAAGAAATAACATAATCCATGTTGTTATACCTCTACTAAATCAGAAACTATTTAGTTCGTTAGAAAAAGTTATTTTTTGTTTAAAAGATTATCATTTAATTTTTTAAAAATAACTCCATACATATTACATCAAATAATATTATAATGAATACGTTGTTATAAAATTAATAATTATGATTCCATACAACGCATATTAATAACCACAGCATATAACGCAACGACATCTAGTGCCGAATAGCTACAAACATATTTAGCAAGGTTTAGGTTCAAGGTCAGTTTAAAACCAGAGACAATATATTAAAATTCAATAATAAAAGAGCCGATTGATATTGCTATTTTTTTAAATATTATATTGGTTAATATTAAATTATACAATTTAAATAAAACGTTATGTAAAAAATAACAAAAAAAATCAATGCACAGAAGAAATAAAAATGAAACACGTCACTTCTGTCAAAATTTGTTGTGTCATGTCTTCATACAGTAATATTTTTGTCTCACAATAACAAAAGAAATTGCGAAAGGTAATATTAAAAATAAAGTGAAAATCTTTATAACTGTGCGTGAAAACTGAAGCTAAACAATCTCTCATAATGCATTGGTTCGGTGGGACGATTGCCGAAGCGGTAACACTATCAAAACAAAAAAATGCTATTTTCGTCGTTTTCGTTGAAGGTAAATATATTTTTCCATTTATGATACATTATGACGATGCCTTTTTGTGTTTTCTGTTGATTCCGATATGAGTTTTCTTGTATTTATTTGAAAATGAGGTTACTGTTTCGATTATACACTGTTAACCTTTTCTAGAATATTTACATAAGATCAATTGTTTAATCGAGTAATTAAGTTTAATTACTCGATTTAGTCAAAAAAAATCTCTCGTTTAAGTTTTAACCTTCTATTTCCCAAAGATGTATTCGAAAGTACCAGTATACGTTTTACACAAATGGAATGATGATTCATTCGAATTTTTATCTGTGCTGTTTTTCGTAGATTTTAATGGATTTTCAATTCTTTTTTTTAAATATTATAGCTAGTTTCCAATAGTTTCTGATTTAGATAACTCACTTTGAAACTTCAACCCCTATCAATTGTAATTTTTTTAAAAGTTAGATTTCTCTCTAAATTGTCTCACTAAAAGATTTAATTAATTTTTTTTATTATTATACATTGGAAATAAATTGTTATGGATGCCATGTTGAGTACTTGATGAAGAACATACACTATACAGTAGAACCATGGTACCTATTCCAACAATCATTTGCAGACATGTCGATTACAGGGGTCAGCAGATAAACCATGGGTCTACTGTATACGAAAAAAAGGACCCTGAAATTTTAACTAATATACATGCTAAATTTTATTAGCGAACGTAGCTGTTGTTCAATGGTGAAAGCAAAACCATTGTTTTATAATATTAGCGATGTCAATTATATTACTATGCTCACCAATATTATTTGTGTTAATTTGTCTTTCTTTCAAGTAGCAACAAGCAATTTTGTACATGACTTATATTTTTAGACATAGTTATGTTAGAGACTGATATACGCTTCACTCTACTACAGTGATTTTCTTTTGCTTATTTAGGTCAAAAGCTAGTTTTTAATAAAAATTGTGATACATTATATACCATACATACATATTATGACCATAATTTTCCATATATACATACATAAGTATACATATTATTATGACCATAATTTTCCAGGTGACAATGATCAATCCAAAGAGTTGGCTGCAACAATAGACGATCCAGCAGTCCTAAAACACTTGGCCAATGAAAACAACTTCCTCGCTATCAAGTTGATGAGTGGATCGGAGAATTACACATACTTTGCTCAGATCTGTATCCTTTTTGATAAATATTTACAAAACAATGAACATTTTTCATTAAACATTTTAGTTAAATTTTTAACCAACAGCAGAAGGTTCTTAATTGAACATCAGATATATTAATTAAAATTTAAAAATATGTATAACATTGTAAATTCACAACTAATTGTTGATAAATCAGTATCAACTGTGACATTGATATCAGTTCCTCTTGCTAGCTATTGTTTGGAGAAACTGCTTTCTGAATAAGTGGAAAATTCCTAACTAGTTAGGTATAATTACATTTATATAATGTTTCTATATGGAGTCCAGCAACAAATAAATGTTTCAGCATGGTTTAATTAAAAAAGCACGATCAATTTTCTTCATAATAGGCATCTACTGAGCATTATTCTACAATCGAACTTGTTTTTCCTAATTTATATTTAAATTTGCACTAGTCTTTTAAGAATTTTACAACTTCAATTTTTACCGAGCCATTTAAAATAACTTCTACCACACAATGTAACATAATATTATGTATTTTATTGAATCATTATTATAAATACAAAAAATAAACTTAACACAAAACCAAGATCAATTCGTACCTGTACCATCGCTATTCTTCATTGGACGCAATGGTACACCCTTGGAGGTTGTGTGCGCTGGCATACAGGCAACGAACCTTGCCGAGAGAATCGATCGGATACTTGAGGAGCATTGTAAGTATAATATTTAATGAGTAAAAGATATTTATCCTGTATAACTAAAAACTAACTAAAAATGTAAGAACCTAGTGTATTTAGTAAGAAAACTGCTGTGTATATGTATGCATTATAATTCACTCTATATGTGGATAAGGGAGTAAAGTTTGATGTTGAATGTTGAAAAAAACATATTAATTGTGAATAAAAAACCATTTTCATTGAATGAAATTGTGAAATATTTTTAATTTTGTGTATGTGATTTAAATGTGGGGTTTTCAAATAGTTTGGTAAATTTATTGCAAGACTATCATATAAAGAGATAGCTCAAATTCTACAGTCAAATTATAGCTTATTTGGCAAAATTTCATATACATAAATATAAAATGAAGTCACAATCACACCTACTAAGATGCCATTACTATTAATATTTCTACCAATAATTATTTTTATATTATTTCAGACAAAGGCACAACAATAACAGTGCAACCGTCCACATCTGGCCAGAATATAAAGCAACAAACAACAAGCCTGTTGCAATCTGAAGCAGCAGCGACTGTTGCAACCAAACCTGAACCTTCTTCATCATCAGAAAGTGTTAAGAGTCCAGAAGTACTGTCACATGAGAAACCAGGTAAGATAGGATATTAATTTTTTGGCTGTTTTTAAGAATAATAGTAAAGTAGTATTTTCTGATGTTTGATTTTACGCGAGTATTATACATTTAGAAATTAAAGACTTTTTAACGGATTTTTAAAATCCGTTAAAAAATCCGTTCCGTTTTATTTTTAAAATACGTTAAAAAGTCTTTAATTTCTAATAGTAAAGTATTTATTTGTAAATGTTGTGTGTCTCTGCCCCAAATAAAATCTGTTCAATGGTTAGAACCACTCAAGAGAGTGGTGTAACTTACATGATTTTATTTAATGTTTGATTTTGGAAATAATATACTCTCATAAAAAACTTAACATTCTAAATAGCTGGGTCCACACCGGCCGATCCAGTGATCCCGCGATCCGCGATCCAGGATCGCGGAGCATGGATCGTGGATCATGTTAGGCCGATCCACTTTAAAAACTTGCGATCCAAAATATGCGCTCCAAGTGATCCTAAGGCGATCCGTGATTCAGCCAGTCTAACTCTTGTACGATATGGAGTCACACGTACAACGACGGCGTCTTGCCGTTGCAGCAGTAACTTTTATTATACTGAAATGTTTGCGCAAAAAATCAAAAAAAAGAAATCGACGGTTTTGGGTGAAACAACTTTACAAAAATCGATTGGAACCTGGCACTCAGCTGTACGCAGAGTTAGTTTCAGATGAAGTGGAACACAATTTTGCAAGAATGAATGCTATTCAATTTGAGATATTCGACTTTCTGAGATGTCCATGGTGAGGTGGATCGCGCGATCCAACACAACCGTCCACACCGCGCGCATCAGGCAACTGAGGCACCTTTGAAGCGGGTACAAAAACCGCCCGCTAACGGATCGCACGAGGTAGGGATCGCGCGCGGCAAAACGCATGCATGGATCGCGCGCGGCACGTCCACACCGCCCGCATCTTTGGATCGCGCGCCTGCCGCGCGCGATCGGATCGCGGTGGATCGGCCGGTGTGGACCCAGCTATTGAACATTTATTGTAATCATTAGCTGGGTCCACACCGGCCGATCCAGTGATCCCGCGATCCGCGATCCAGGATCGCGGAGCATGGATCGTGGATCATGTTAGGCCGATCCACTTTAAAAACTTGCGATCCAAAATATGCGCTCCAAGTGATCCTAAGGCGATCCGTGATTCAGCCAGTCTAACTCTTGTACGATATGGAGTCACACGTACAACGGCGGCGTCTTGCCGTTGCAGCAGTAACTTTTATTATACTGAAATGTTTGCGCAAAAAATCAAAAAAAAGAAATCGACGGTTTTGGGTGAAACAACTTTACAAAAATCGATTGGAATCTGGGACTCAGCTGTACGCAGAGTTAGTTTCAGATGAAGTGGAACACAATTTTGCAAGAATGAATGCTATTCAATTTGAGATATTCGACTTTCTGAGATGTCCATGGTGAGGTGGATCGCGCGATCCAACACAACCGTCCACACCACGCGCATCACGCAACTGAGGCACCTTTGAAGCGGGTACAAAAACCGCCCGCTAACGGATCGCACGAGGTAGGGATCGCGCGCGGCGAAACGCGTGCATGGATCGCGCGCGGCACGTCCACACCGCCCGCATCTTTGGATCGCGCGCCTGCCGCGCGCGATCGGATCGCGGTGGATCGGCCGGTGTGGACCCAGCTAATTGTTATCTGTGCGAGGTAATCTATGATTTTGAATTTTGATATATATCATAGTGCCTTATATCCTTTCATAAAACATTGGTTTTAAACGAATTTTAACAGCAAAATTGCAATTTTGCAATAAAATATAATTAGTTTTCTCCATTTTAAAAACCGTCAGTCAATAACTTGACATTAGTTAGTATTTTTAAACTACATTTATGCTTAATAAAAATAAATTTATTTTCATTTCATTTTCATAATAAATTAAATATGTTTTAAATATTTCTTCTCTCATCCAGAAACATCAGAACCTCCCCCAAAGGTGCCAAAAACGACCCACCACGAAGTGACTCGCTCGGGGGCGGAATACGATGTTGTTTGTGATGGGGATGTTTGTACAAGGGTGCCGAAGGACAACACTAATGCACCGGGTCCTAGCGGGGTTGATTCGAATGTAAGTTGTTATTTATTAGAAGTGTGCCAAAAATGACTCATGTCCAAGTTACTTGTTTTGGAATGGAGACAATACTAAATTATTGTGTTATTATCAAAACTTGTGCCAAAAATGACCTAGTAGAAAGTGACTCTGAATACGATGTTGTTTGTGATGGGGATGTTTGTACAAGGGAGCCGAAGGACAATCCTAATGCACCGGGACCTAGCGGAGTTGATGCAAACGTAAGTATTTATTTAGAAGTGTACCAAAAATGAGCCATTTATTCTTTTTTTTACTAGCTGCGTCTCGCGGTTTCACCCCCGTGGCTCCGCTCCTGTTGGTCTTAGCGTGATGATATATAGCCTATAGCCTTCCTCAATAAATGGGCTATCTAACACCTAAAGAATTTTACAAATCAGACCAGAATCCTGAGATTGGCGCTTTCAAACATACAAACTCTTAAGCTTTATAATATTAGTATAGATTTAGTAGTGCGCCAAAAATGGCCCATTTTGAAGTTACTCGCTCTGAGCATCGTTTCATTCGCTCCGTTGTTTCAGTTTGTTAATTGTTTATTGATGATAAAAAAACATTGTTATGAATTGTAAATTTAAGAAACTGCTATTGCAAGTAATTACTACAAATATTTTAATGTTAATTTTATATTTAATTTTCTTAGTGAAGTTAGATTAATACTGTTTTATGTGTCTAAAATATTGTTTCCTTCTGGGATTTCGATCCATACACAGAACAGATTGTGCGCGCCATTATAGAATATGTAATATAATATTTAATTCTTTCATTTCTTATCTATAATGTATGTATAGTCGCTAATTTAGTTTCCTTAATCTTTTATTATTTCAGAAGACAGTAGAAACGTCGTCAAGTGACATTAGCGCAGAAGAGAAGATGGAAAGAGCGAAAGAGCTGATCGAAGCGAGACGGAGAGAGAAGGCGGAGAAAGAGAAAGAGGTATTTTTGAAGTGAAAACTTCTTTAGCGGCGTTGAGCACTTTTTCTGTAATGCGTATAAAATCTTAAACTCGCGTCAGGACACGTGACCTGATCGAAAAAGCGTAAGGACGGATACCATTCCAAAATATCAAACATGCTGAACGTTAATAATCAAGTTTTCACTTCTGCCGGCACTCCCCCAGTGCAACCCGCCTTTTTTTATTTTATTTATTTAGAAAACAAAATTTCTGAACTTATTAAAAATTTGTTTCTATTCCAGCAGAAAACTATTATTTTTAAAATATGTAAAGTTATATATTTGGAATCAACATTTCTCTAAGATTTAAATTAGTTTCTCATCAGTCAGAAATTGGAAGAAGATTGTTTATTTTAAACTAGGTTTCCGCCCGCGGCTTCGCCCGCGCAGTCAAAGAAAAACCCGCATAGTTCCCGTTCCCGTGGGATTTCCGGGATTACGTCATTTTCCCGGGATAAAAAGTAGCCTATGTCCTTTCTCGGGTATCAAAATATCTCCATACCAAATTTCATTTAAATTGGTTCAGTAGTTTAGGCGTGATTGAGTAACAGACAAACAGACAGAGTTACTTTCGCATTTATAATATTAAGTATGGATTTGATAGGATGATTATATTTTTGTGCTTTTATCCAAAAATAAGTACATAATAATAAAAATGATTGTTTTCAGTTAGAAAAGCAGAAAGAATTAGAAAGGCGGGCCACTGGGCAAGGGGTCGCGGAGTTAAAGAGATGGCAGGCGGATCAGGAGATGAAACAATTACAGGTATATAAGAAATAAATTATAACTATTAATTAAAAATTATTATACTTACTTACTTGTGGTCCGACCCTGGCTTCGCCCGTGGTACCTACATGTTTAAACTATCCTATCTCTCAAGTTCGATCGAACTGCACATGGTGTGCACAATTTTATTATAATCGGTTAAGTGGTTTAGGAGTCCATTGAGGACAAACATTGTGACACGAGATTTATATATATTAAGATTATAATACAGGGTGTTATGTAATTTTTTTTTATATTTCTCGTTTTATTTTTATTAAGTTATTAATGTCGTTTTATTCATTAGGTATTGTACTTTTGATATCTGTAGTAATTACGGAATGATTGTCTGTGCAGTGTGCAAACTTAACGACACCCTGTATAGTATTTTATTTATTTATTTATTTATGATGCACCAACAGTAACTCAATTTGTAACATTATATAAATAATCGTACATAAAGTCTTAATCTAAATTGGCTACTAATTATAGGTACATACAGCATTACTTGAGAATTGGATTGAATTTAATATTTAATCTAAATAATTATACACAGAAAAAAAAATGTTAGATGTAGAGCAATGTGAAAACAATATTGTCAAAAATAATTGTCGGTATAATAGTATAGTAGCTTCATATAGTTTCCGTACACGGCTTTGGACAGATTATTATTTATCGCCCGCGGCTTCGCCCGCGTGGTGTTTTGATAATAGGTAGCCTATGTTCTTTCTCAGGGTCTAAAGATTGTCTGTGCCAAATTTCATCAAAATCGGTTGAGAGGTTTAAGCGGGAAAGTGTAACAGACAGACAGATAGAGTTACTTTCACATTTATAAAATTAGTAGGGATTGATGGAGTAAGAGTCGAGAGATTGTATTTTATAAAGATTGAAGAGATTTTCAATTTGACTTTTAATTGATTTAAATATGATAAAAATATTCTTATGGATATAGAACAAAAATACGTGTAACTTACACCTCAAAATCAGTTTATTTGATTACAAATGAAGTTTGGTTTGTTGTATTTGTATCGGCTTTGTAATTTGTAATGATAATAACTGTTATAAATGACTAGCTGCGCCCCGCGGTTTCAATCGCATTGCTCCGCTCCTGTTGGTCTTAGCGCGATGATATATAGCCTATAGCCTTCCTCGATAAATGGGCTATCTAACACCGAAAGAATTTTTCAAATCGGACCAGTAGTTCCCGAGATTAGCGCGTTCAATCAAACAAACTCTTCAGCTTTATAATATTAGTATAGATTAACCTACAAAATACTCTACCTAATAGGGAGAACTATGTACAGAACGCAGAATAAGAAAACGTATCATTATACCATTGAGCTCCGAACGGCCCGATCGGGCCACGACACAATAGATTTTCTATTGTGTCTGTGATTCTGGGGCCTGATGGATTATACAAATAACCTAATCAAAATTTAATCAAGTGTACCATTTTAATTTCCAGGAGGAGCGTAAACGCGAAAAACTCGAGAACGATCTAGCAAGGCAGCGTATATTGGAGCAAATTGCGCAAGATAGAGCCGAGCGAAGGGCCAGGGACTTGCCCCAACCGCCGCCGGTACAGCAAGTGCCCCATGCTAGTAAGTGCCCCTAAAATAAAAAATAATAAAAAAAATATTTGCTTAAAAATGCTACAGAGAGATATCAAAATATTAGCCAGAAAGTGCCCCATGCTAGTGAGTTTGCCCCTAAATAATAAAAAAAAATATTTGCTAAAAAAATGCTACAGAGAGATGTCAAAATATTAGCCAGCAAGTGCCCCATGCTAGTGAGTTTGCCCCTAAATAATAAAAAAATATTTGCTAAAAAAATGCTACAGAGAGATGTCAAAATATTAGCCAGCAAGTGCCCCATGCTAGTGAGTTTGCCTCTAAATAATAAAAAAAAATATTTGCTAAAAAATTCTACAGAGAGATGTCAAAATATTAGCCAGCAAGTGCCCCATGCTAGTGAGTTTGCCCCTAAAAAATAAAAAAAATATTTGCTAAAAAATGCTACAGAGAGATATCAAAATATAAGCCAGCAAGTGCCCCATGCGATTGAGTGCCCCATGCCCCTAGTGTGTATGTAAACCACCTGTACGTTAACAGCATGTAAGTGAGTGTATGAAAAGTATGTAAGTGAGTGTATAAACCGCATGTAAGTGAGTCACTACATAGTATAAAACAAAGTCGCTTTGCTCGCTCGCTCTGTCCCTATGTCCCTTTGTATGCTTTAATCTTTAAATCTACACAACGGATTTTGATGCGGTTTTTTTAATAGATAGAGTGATTCAAGAGGAAGGTTTTAGTATATACTTTATTAAGTTTTAGACAAAGCGAGCTAAGCCGCGGGCGGTAAGCTAGTGAGTGTATAAACCGCATGTAAGTGAGTGTATAAACCGCATGCAAGTGAATGTGTAAACCGCATGTAAGTGAGTGTGTAAATAGCACGTAAGTGAGTGTGTAAACAGCCACTTATTCTCAAAAAATCAAAAAAAAAATCAAAAATATTTATTCTGTAACAAATAGTATTACAATTTAACAGTCATTGAGACATCCTTTTAAGCAATTAAATGCTTGTGTTAGGACATCTCGCTCTTCCGACAGTACATTATGCTTAAGTGTTAACTGTTACACGAATAAAATTTTCTTATATAAAGAGAAATATGTAAAAATTATTTAGATAATATATGTATTATAGGGAACAGAACGAGTGTATATTTTGTGTGTGTGTGTGTGTGTGTGTGTGTGTGTGTGTGTGTGTGTGTGTGTGTGTGTGAGTGTGTGAATGTGCGTGTGTGTTTGTGAGAGAGTGTGTGTGTAGAAATTCTCACTAATTAAATTAATAAGAGCCAGTTACACAACTTGCAAATACTGTCCCTGATATTTAGACGGATATTTTCATGCATATTATAATTTATAACTGACACACAATTATGTAGTAGACCCCATACAACTAAAATCGTCTAAAATAGACGCAAATGGTCAATGATGGAAACTGACACATAATAAATGTATTTATTTTAATACTAGGTTTCCGCCCGCGGCTTCGCCCGCGCAGTCAAAGAAAAACCCGCATAGTTCCCGTTCCCGTGGGATTTCCGGGATTGCGTCATTTTCCCGGGATAAAAAGTAGCCTATGTCCTTTCTCGGGTATCTAAATATCTCCATACCAAATTTCATGAAAATTGGTACAGTAGTTAAGGCGTGATTGAGTAACAGACAGACAGACAGAGTTACTTTCGCATTTATAATATTATATTTTCTATCTTTTATAGCGGCTGGTGATGGAACTACCCGCGCTCGAGTACAATTCAAGTTAAGTGACGGCGGTTCGCATACAGCGCACTTTGACACTAACACCACACTCGCTGAAGTGCACCGGTATGTGGCGGATAACTTGCAGGTGAGGAAAAATAAATATCTATACAGTAATAATAATTTAACTTACTTCTTCATTAATTTTGTTATTTTAGAGCTTTTAGTTTAGTTTATAGACATAATACTATGATCAATATTGGGAGAAGCCTCTGGCTCCTGAGACAGTTTTAAACTAGTTCGGGAGCCAAAGGATTCATTATCTAGGCCTGTATAATAATTATGTCAATAAAGATTTATATTATTTTTTTTTTATTTTAGTAATAACCGTTCATACGATATCCTGTTCTACGCGAATTTGGAACTGTTTTTTTACCAATAAACCTCCCCTCCCCTTCCCTTCCCGATCTCAGAACGCCCGTAAATTATTTTTCGTTTAATTTTTCAATATTTTCCCAGTTTTTCGATTGGTTTTATCCTTCTACTATTATTAATTTTCATTTGTTGTTTTTAAAGGCTTGGCTCTCATTCTTATATTTAGTTTTTAGCATTCAAATGCTTTATAAATGAGAAATTTTTAAATAATACACAAACATCGACCCGAATAGTTAATGAAATTCGATTGCTTTGGCGAGATTACGGGTGGCTGCGAGCTCCTACAATATTTTCCCAGTTATCCGATTGGTTTCTACTATTATTAACTAGCTTTCCGCCCGCGGCTTCGCCCGCGTTTCTAAAGAAAAATCCGCATAGTTCCCGTTCCCGTGGGATTTCCGGGATACAACCTATCCTATGTGTTAATCCAGGTTACCTATCTTAATCTCGAATTTTAATATTCCGAATATCATAATCCAGAAAACGTTTGGACATTTTTTCATAACTCCGAATTTTAAAATTTCGAAGTTTTGTTTGCCATATAATCGCAACTCCGAATTTCATTTGCCCATTTCTTTATTTGTACGACGTTTTACAATCCAGACGAATGAGTTCCAGACATACGAAATCTAAATGCACAAAATCCAGATGACCGTAATCCATATGCACGAAAGCCAGATTTTTAAAACACAATTTTTTGAAATACAGTTAATTGATATCCAGACAAACGATGTCCAGATTTTTGAAATTCAAATAAACGATATCCAGCAAAACGTTTTCCTTCCAGGGGGACGCAGCACGAACCTAACCTAACCTTCTGAATAGATTTTAACACTTTAACCTTTCTGTAATGGGCAAGTAAAACAATAGCGAGTCGCTTCTGGCACTCGCCGGCCGCTGCCGCGGCACGCTCGCTTCGCTCGCTCGGCTCGTGCATGGGGGGTCACAGTTCAAACCTAACCTAACCTACTGAGTCGAATTTGATACTTAAACCTTTCTGTAATAGGCAAGTAAAACAATAGCGAGTCAGTTCTAGCGTGGGGGTCGTATTTCAAACCTAACCTACTGAGTCGACTTTGACACTAAAACCGGTCTGTAATGGACAAGTAAAACAATAAATTTACTTACTGACAATGTTTATTTTCAGTCGATAGTAAAGGTATAATCACGATTGTATGGAAATCAAATAAAAAGATTATGAAAATCTGGCAATAATTTATCTGTTATACGATTATATGGGAACCAAATAAAAAGATTATGAAAATTTGGCAATAGTTTATTTGGAAAATGTTACGATGGGAAACAAAAAAAAGTATTTTGAGAATCTGGTATAATGAGATCTGTATTATGAAAATACGGGAAACAAAAAAATACTTTTTAAAAATCTAGTTTTGGTGCATCTGGAAATTGATTCATCTGGGAAATTAAAAAAGGAATTTTAAAAATTTGTCATTCATTACATCTGTCTTTTAAAAGTTCTAACAACCGTTTTCGGGATTTTAAGGTAATAGAAATTCGAGTTTTTAATAGGTTACCGTTAATCCAAGTTACCCTCTATATGTGTGCTAAATTTCATTGTAATCGGTTCAGTAGTTTTTACGTGAAAGAGTTACAAACATCCATACATCCATACTTACATGTCGCCAACCTCCTTTTCCCTCTGGACAGCATTCCCTCGACAAGAACTAACAGCCGATACAGCAAGTTTGAGGGAATTATAACTAGTCCCATCGGCCGCACTACTAGTGTTGACGAGACGCGACGCGATTTTTTTACAATATTTTCCCAGTTTTCCGATTGGTTTCATCCTTTTAACGTGATAACGTTTTTAAAATCGTTTTAGTCGGGTGACATGTTCAGAAACTTGTGTCACACCAAAACCTCACGAGCGCGATCGCAGGTATAACGAGAGAGAGACGGACCGATCTCCCGTCTCATCTCGAGCGCATTGCATTATGTTATCATGTAAACATCTCGATCGTAAACCTACTTTACAAACAACCAATTATTTATTATTAATTATCATTATTTTTTTTGTCCACACAATAGATGTCGCCAACCTCCTTTTCCCTCTGGACGGCATTCCCTCGACAAGAATTAACAGCCGATACAGCAAGTTTGAGGGAACTACAACTAGTCCCATCGGCCGCACTATTAGTGTTGCCGAGACGTAGTTCTCCGCCCGCTAATAGACCGTCGCCGGTCGCTTCGCTGATATGTGAGTATTCACAGACATACATACAAAACTTCCATACATATGCAAACATCATATAGACACACCCGTATAAGTTCAACATATAGACAAAATGTATTATGAATACATGTACGCATATATACACCTATAAACGCACACACATGCCCACAGCGAAATACACTTTAATCATACACCTATATAGGCCCTCGCAGAGGCACTTATACACACACAAGCAAATACACGATCATTTAATAAATACAAGTATGTATGTACTCATACGTACAAACATAACTTTACAAACAGACACACACACACACTCCAAAGTCCAAGCACTTAAACACGTACACGCAATTCAGTATAAAACTATATACGTTGATGATTGTCAATTGTAATTTTTAAGCCGATTTTGATGATATAAATCTCGTGTCACAATGTTTGTCCTCAATGGACTCCTAAACCACTTAACCGATTATAATAAAATTCGCACACCATGTGCAGTTCGATCCAACTTGAGAGATAGGATAGTTTAAACATGTAGGTACCACGGGCGAAGCCGGGGCGAAGCCGGGGCGGACCGCTAGTAATACTTTATTCCTTTCCAGCATTCTTCACGCAACTATTTTCATCACTAATCCTCGACCCTTCATATCAAATATACACTTGGTTGCGTGGTCGTCTATTCGCCACACCACGAGTGCGTGGCCCAAGCGTTGGCCCAACCACTCCCACTACGCCAACCGGTACAGGCCCTAGTGGCCCCAACGTTGGCAATATTGGGCCAAATGGGATTAGACGCAGGGGCAATATACACAGGCTCACCGGTGATAGACCCGGTGATGATGATAATAACACGTGGAACGGGAATTCTACACAGCAAATGTGAGGTGGGTGATTTGAATTTGAATTTGAATTTGAATTCAAATGTGAATAAAAAATTCAAATGCACATGCAAGTTCAAATTGAATGCAAATTCAATTCCAAATCAAATGCAAATTTAATTTTTATGTTCATTAAAAAAATGAAATTAAAAAATAATGTTTTAATTCTCAGGAAAGTACTTAGTTAACAAAAATTTGTTTACACTTTAAATATGATAAAAATATTTTTTTTACAGGTAAAACCGGAAGTGCTGCCATGTATGTGAAGATAGCTTAATCGAAATTTCAATTTGTTATTTAGGGCAAGGATGTTATTTAAAAATTAGTTTAAAAATAAAAATTTGTTCACTATATTTAATTTTTTTCCTATATCACGATATCAGTGTTATAATAATTTAATTGCATTTCACTGTATATAATAATATGTATTAAATATAAAATATTATCTGTATCTGTATATTGAAATATATTTCTTGTAAATATTGAAGTGGTTGTTATTTTATAGAACCCTAAGTCACATTCATGACGTAATTCCACAATTATTCACACACGACATTACCCATTAGATATACAAATGTGCACTAAAACAAAAAATACAAATTTGACTCCTAGAGCTGAATTATTAAACGCCAGAAACGAAGTAAATAAGAAGGGCACACAGGGAATTATCAATTATTTCTACAACACATTTCTATAGCTCTGCCAAATACATTTTTACAAACTTTCGCGTTTATATCTATACATACTAATATTATAAAGCTGAAGAGTTTGTTTGTTTGAACGCGCTAATCTCTAGAACTACTGGTCTTTAATCTTTTCATAATAATATTAGCTGCTTGGTCGGGCTCTGTCCGGTACTTTATTGTAGATGAAATTAATACAGAACCACTCAAATTTATTCGCCGATCGTACTCTCTAAACTGTATCAAACAATTGCCGCATTCCATTGATTGACGGTCCACTGTACCACGCGATGTTTACTTTCGTTCCGTGTTCAGTCTGATGTAATTGTAAAAACTAATTAAAATAACTTTCTTTGAAGGTTTTTTTATTGAATTTGTAAATTAAGTAATATTGTTTTTCGATTTGAAACTTCTATAAGCGCACTGCGCATTGAGAGTAAAATTTCAAGGTCGCGTCATGGCAATGCCGTCACGTCATGGAGTAAGGCGACGATTTTGGTATCTTTGAATCTTGCCAAAGAAGTTTCACTTCTGACACGTGTACTCGGCACTCACGCTTTTTTTTTATTTACGACAAGGTTTGTATGCGCTGACTGTACCGGAATAATAAGAAGCCTATATTTAGCACATAGGATGTATGGATGTTTGTTACTCTTTCACGTAAAAACTACTGAACCGATTACAATGAAATTTAGCACACATATAGAGGGTAACTTGGATTAACACATAGGATAGGTTTTATCCCGGAAATCCCACGGGAACGGGAACTATGCGGGTTTTCATTTGAAAACGCGGGCGAAGCCGCGGGCGGAAATCTAGTTACTTATAAAGTTAATTTTGATGACAAGAAATTATCAAAAAATTACAAAAATTAAAATAAATAATGAATCAGTAGTATGTGCATGCATAGTTACTTTCAATTAAAACTAATAGGGAAGGCAATTGTTCTATAATTTATGAGAATGTGATGAATGATGATACATAACAGTATAAAGACGGTTATACATAGTATTTGTGCTAAAAACTCGTCTCGAGATATACAATAATTATAGTTACGTACTACTTCGCCAACGATCGTGGAATTAAAATAAATAAAAATGTTTTTTTTGGAAACAATACATAAAATATACAAAACAATTTAGATACGACGATCGTCTCCACTACTTCCACTAGGAATACACCTGTACTAGAATTAAACACTATAATTTTCTAGATTTTTTCGTTTTTCAATAATTCATTCCGTTGGCTTATCATAACTTATCTTACTAGTAATTTTAATAATATTATCTATGAACGTTTGTGAGGTGTGTGTAGGTATGTTTTCCAAACGAATATTCGCGTAAACACGCAAAATCCACTGAACGGATTTTGATGATTGGTAGCTGTTGTACCAGAATAACACATGAGCCTGTACAAATATGTAATTTATTTATAAAGATTTGTGAAACCACGCTGGGGAAGATTGTCAATTCATAAATTATATTTTTACATTGTAAGCCTTTTCCTTTTCACTGACATGTTATAAAATTGTGTAATATTTAGGTAAATACAGTAAATACCTCAGAAGAATAGTCAATAAATAAGTTCTGAGAGTCAGTTCATGTTTTTTATTTTATTTTGAGTGTCATGTTTTTAATTTTATTTGATTTGTAATTGTGTATAATAAAGTGTGAAGCTTAAGCTAAACACCGTTCAGGTTATTATACAAACAATACTTACCTACCAACTTTTATATTTATTACTAACTAGCGGTCCGCCCCGGCTTCGCCCGTGGTACATGTTTACGTTTTCTCTACATAAGAACCATCCTCATACTTCAAGGAATATAATAAGAAAAGAATTATCGAAATCGGTTCAGCCGTTCTCGAGTTATGCGCTTACCAACACATTTTGCGATTCATTTTTATATATAAGAAGATATTTTTAATATATATTATTTATAAGATATCAATAAAATACATGATCTACTGAACTTCAATAAAAATATTATGATTTAGACGAAAATAATTACGCAACGGAAATAATTCTACCAGTACTTATATAATAGCAAGAAATTTCGAATTATGGATGAATGGCTATTTTTCTTACACGTAAAAACAGCTGGTCGAATTCGATAGGCACTTATTACACTACTTTTACCCCAGAAACACGCGAGTGAAGCCGAGGCCTCATTTTACTTGAAAATATATAAATTATTCATATTTAATATGTCTTCCAAAAACTTCGAGACAACTAGATAATGTTAGCTAACCTACTTTTTATCCTATTACAAAAATTACCCACTTATTTAATTTGGTGAATGAACTCCGTTGACCTGCAGAACAACGGTACTCATTCACATTACTATGAATCTTGCTTGACGAGATATTCCTATTGGAATTAAATAATTTAAGGAAATGTGATAAATATTAATTACACCAAATATGTGTTAATAATGAAATACAATCTTCACGAAACTTTCTTCGTAACGATGATTGATAGGCAACTTTCAAATTTAGCATAACAAAAAAATAAACTCAGCTCCCAACACTTAAATGCAAAATTATTCTTTTCGTTCGTTCGTTACGTAAAGAAAATTAAAGGGGGCACTTTCGTCGTTTCCACAGTTTTCAAATCCGTTAACTTAGTTACGGATATTCTTTGCGCATTTGGATCACGTCACCGGGATGCATGCTAAAAAGCGAAAGTTAAAAATCGTAGTTCTGTGTTGTTTGTATTATACCGTGTGTACTCGGCACAAGTCGAGGTCAGAGAAAGAAGAAATGGCGGGAAGCCGGGAAATGGGAATGCCCTGTCAGTTTTGACACGGCGCCCGTAGCGAGATGACGTATGTGTCGTTGAGCGCCCCACAATATTTGTGTTATAAAATCCCTTCTTAAATTCAACGATGGATATAAAAGATATTATAAAGTGGTTCATACCCTGTTTTCACGTTTTGCTACTGGCGGGTTCTAGAAAGATGAATTTGTGGTTGACTTTCCTTGGTTTGTTTTTACTTTTTTGTCCTAGTTACGCGGCAAAATTAAATAGTGCAAGTGACGTAGGTTTAAGTAATAGTTATTTGAATGCCAAAGTATTTAATATTAGTGAGAAAAATTATAATTTAACGAGAAATAGTTATGGAACGAATGAGGATAGATCCAGTATGCAAGATACCTCAGTTGGTAAGTAAATATTAAATATGTAGTAAATGTTACGATTTTCGAACTCTATAGATTTGAAATAATAATCACATTAAATAATTGATATTAAATTATTTCTATAATTAATAATAGTAATAAAGTTTCTATTATTATTTATCATTAAGTAAAAAGGCCTTAAAATAAAATAACGACAATCTTCAGATAGGTGTTTCATTCGTAAAGTGACTCATGAAAACGAAAGTTGCAAAAATCTGTTATATTAATATTCTACGAAATTAGAAATCTTAAATTAGGGAAAAAGAGAAAAGAGGAAGGCAATTACTTTCTGATATTCAGAATTTATAGATTTTAATTTATCGCGTTTCATAATATCGACTACATTGATTCTATAAGTGTAAGATATTATCGAAAAGTGAAATAACTAACTGTCTTTCATGCTAAGTCTTTGCTAATTAAGTATTTGAATAAATAAAATATATTTGAGTTAGGTAAATATATTAGGTACTTATGTAACAATATTTTCGTCTATAGTGGTATAGTCTGCATAAAGAATCGTTTACGAATTTTCTTTACCTTTTTTAATTTTCGCTTTTCATACAGATAAATAATAGAATCAATTGATTTACATTAATTAATATATTGTATTCTAGGGTTTTGATTAATTCACCACGGTGGCCAAGTGCGGGTTGGTAGATGTGTCATGTGACATGTCGATCTTTTTGTTCTGGAAAATTCTAGTTTCCTTGGTAGTTAAAATAAATTTAGAAAGAAAGAAAGAAAAATTAATTTTACAAATTTATAAGAAAAATTATTTAATGATTTAAATTTCGCGTTGTCTTTCATTTAAAAACCGCAAGACCTACTTGAACATTAAATTAGTGGTATTTTCGCTCTGATAATCTCAAATTATTATTAGAAAAGTCCAATTATAGGAACTTAATTTTTTTAGAAATGAGAATGCGCTTATTTTCTTGTCGGTGTACGAAAACCACAGACATAGGTATATTATGTCTGTGACGAAAATTAATTACAAAATTAATTTAATAGGTAACTAGTTATATTTAAATTAAATTAAATTAACTAGATATTATTCAGGCTATTAACTATATTGGTTTCATAGTTTTTATTGTAAACTTAGATAATCCTACTACTATTATAAAGGCGAAAGTTTGTAAGTATGGATGTATGGATATTTGTTACTCTTTCACGCAAATACTACTGAACCGATTACAATGAAATTTAGCACACATATAGACGGTAACTTGGATTAACACATAGGAGGTTTTATCCCGGAAATCCCACGGGAACGGGAACTATGCGGCTTTTCTTTGAAAACGCGGGCGAAGCCGCGGGCGGAAAGCTAGTAATTATTATAAAGCTTGTTTGAACACGCTAATTCAAGGAACTAAGGAGAAAAGACGGAAAAAATATGTGCTGGATAGTCCATTTAAAGAAGGTTATAATATCAAATATCTTAATATTTTATTATTACTACCGATTGCAATTGTTGATTGGACCAATACAGCAATTACGTAAAATATTCCTTTTGATGTTGCACGTTGACGAAGTTGCGTGTGAAAAAATTATACATCGAACACATCATAAATTAATTTGTTTTTATTATAAAATCCATACTAGTATTATAAATGCGAAAGTAACTCTGTCTGTCTGTCTGTTACTCAATCACGCCTAAACTACTGAACCAATTTGCATGAAATTTGGTATGGAGATATTTTGATACCCGAGAAAGGACATAGGCTACCTTTTATTGCGAAATATGAACCACGGGCGAAGCCGGGGCGGACCTCTAGTAAATAAATATAAAGTTAATTGATGTTACATATCTATCTTTAGTAACTCGAAAAAAAGACGAACAAAGGCAGATCGTATTCTATAAGCCTCTAGGACAGCTTATGTGTTGTAACAAATCATAAGAAATATGGATATACATCTATACTAATCTATACTAATATTATAAAGCTGAAGAGTTTGTTTGTTTGTTTGAACACGCTAATCTCAGGAACTACTGGTCCGATTTGAAAAATTATTTCGGTGTTAGAAAGCCCAATCAATTATCGAGGAAGGCTATAAGCTATATATCATTACGCTAAGACCAACAGGAGCAGAGCAATGCGGGTGAAACCGCGGGGAACAGCTAGTTAAAAATAGAAAAATAATAAAAACTGTTCTGAAAATCGTTTCGGAAAAGCTTCGGCACCAACACCGTGACACTCTGCACAGTGCACAGTACACGTAAACACAGAACAATTTTATAATACATAACTTTATATAAAAAACTAGCTAACCGCCCGCGGCTTCGCCCACTTTGTCTAATACCTAATAAATTATATACTAAAACCTTCCTCTTGATTCACTCTATCTATTTAAAAAAAAACTGCATTAAAATCCGTTGCGTAGTTTCAAGGGACATAGGGACAGAGAAAGCGACTTTGGTTTAGTGAAGTAATAACTTTGACAATTGAGTTTTTCCTCCATAAGAAAATATCAATACGTAATTAGGGTCTCTCAATGTCCCCGATTTCTACACATTGAGATCACGCGTAGCAGCAAAACAGCCATTTCTGAATAAGATTTCTTATAATATTATTATTTATCTGCTTGAGAGAAATTCGTTCGTGTGCACGATTATAGAAAATTACATGTTCTAGTAAAAAGTTCAATCGAAATGTGTTTAGCAATTTTGTAGTGAATTATTCTAATACATACGTGTACTTACTTACCTACCACAATCTCTACGTACTTACGTAAGGTAGACACTGTGGTAGAGATGATAGATAGATGCTGCTGTTTTAACAGGATAAATTTATTAGTTTATCTATATTGTTTAATCCGGCTCAAATTAGTTCAGCCATTTAGTACGTGCAGTGACAAACGTTACATACACGTTTCACACAATAACGTTAAGAGGCCGTATCGATTTTAGAGTGATTTTGATTGAGCTCCTAAAGAATTACAGAAACAAGTCAAAATCACTCTTAAAATCGATGATATCCGAATATCTACGCTTACATAACATCCTGGAAGAAAAGTGTAAATGCAAAAAGAGAACACGTTAGATAATAATGACCAAAAATTGCTTTCCAAAAAGACAATATAACGGAAGTTTTTTTTTTCATTGTTTCAAAACTCTATATTATGTAGGTACATCTTACAGTAGCTATTCATGAAGATGCTTTTGCGTTTAATTCGTATTTTAGATTCATATTTTTATACTAATTTAATTATTTTATTAGAATATGGTGAATCAATTATTGAATAAAAGTTTATTTTAAACTTATCCACGAATCATTTTAATTTATAATCGGGGAAGGAAACCATCATAATTTAAACATAAAATACTAGCAAACCCGGCGAACTCCTTTTTGCCACCAGAATCACCTTTTCTTTGCTATAAACCTCACGGAGCCCGAGACCTTTCCAACGAATGCAAAACCGTGGAAATCGGTTCGGAAGTTCTGGAGTTATAGCGTCAGGAAGGAAAACCCGTCTTATTTTTATACCTATAGTAGATAATATGTATGTAGTATGTCGCTACCAGCCCCACTTGGCCAGCTTGCTAGGTAGCCAACTCCAAAATGAAAACAAAATCCACTGAAAATATACTACTTATTGAAAATTATATTTATTTAAGCCGATTTAACTTAGTTCGATTCAATTATAACAAGAAAACCTTCAAGTAATTCCAATTTGTACAGCCTTGTTAGATTACTGTCATGGAAAATTTTAATCATTCTATACAGCACGTCGAATCAAGAAAAAATAAAGGAAAAAAATGTGGAAAAGAAAACACTTAAAACACTTGATTTTATAATTTATTTCAATGCTTAAAAGGAATAAAGAAATATTAAAATTCGAATAAACAAACCCAAATCGCAGTTTTTGTGTATTATTTATCATTTACACAGAACGTCTGTGAACTAAGCTCAAAATATTATTCTATACCTAGTTTAAAGTTCACAGACGTTCAAAAAAACGAAGGATTTTCTCAAATCCTAGTGTATTTTTCCATAAGATATAATTTGATACAACAAATAATTTAAATATTTGCGTGGTTGTACCCGCAGTGCTCCGCTCTTGTTGGTCAGGGTGATGATATAACCTTCCTCGATAAATGGGCGATCTAACACCGAAATAATTTTTCAAATAGGACCCGAGATTAGCGCGTTCAAATAAACAAAGAAACAAACTCTTCAGCTTTATTATATTAGTATAGTTTATAATCTTCTTTCTGGGGGCTACTATAAGATGTCTTATAGCAGAATTATTGCCAGTGTGGGAAAGTGATGGTACTAGACGACGTATACATATGTCAATTTTCCACACTGAAAAGTAGGGATAAACTTAAGCTTGTTGAGTTGAGAGGTGTCAACTTTTTGTAGTCAGCTAACTATTGTCCTATGGAATTTAAATCTGAAATTTCAGTTGACATCCATTTATGAATAACTAAACAGTACCCAAATAGTAAGTTAGGACTTAGGTACCTAGTAGGTTGCGAAAGTGGATGACAATTTGTAATAATACTGCTTTTAGACATCATGGTAAGGGTGCATTTCCACCAGAGATATTATATTCAGCTATGCTGTTCTGTGCTGTGAAACTGTGACCACTCATAGGTACTAAGCTATGTAGCGCTGCGAGTTAGATTTGCTGTGTAGATGTTTTGCTCGAGCTTTGTGATATTATATCGATAGTAGACAGCAACACGATTACACGACTCGTGACATCATCTTTCCTGGATATATAAAGGTGGTTTCCACCAGTGCTAAGCTATGTGTAATGTGCATCAATGAAAATATTGGTGGATATGAAACTCATCTACAGCAACAAAGCACATCTCTGATGGAAAACCCTTATACTGCTTTAAAACACAACCCTCTCGATCTCACATTCATTTTGTATACTTTACAGGTCGTACCTTCGGTCGTCCCTTCAAGAAGATGATCCAGGCGTTCATACCACTAGCATTCCAAATGGGCGCCGCGTCCACGTGGGCAGTGGTGGCCGCTCTCGTGGGAGTCAAAACGTTAGCAGTTACACTGTTCATATTGAAGCTGTTGTTGATCGCTGGCGCTGCTAAGGTATAGTTACAGGAGTTTATAATTTACAATCTGTATATTCATAGCTTAGGCCGCCTGTCCATCTGCAAGAAAACTTCCGCAAGAAATGTCCGACAGTCTGTCTGACAGAAGCTTGCAAGTCTAATTCCGCGTTTCCACCTGCAAGTAGACTTGCAAGCTGCTGTCAGACAGACTGTCGGACATTTCTTGCGCAAGTTTACTTGCAGATGGAAAGGCGGCCTTACTACCAACTAAGGACGTTACATTCGTACAAATACCTACTAGTATAGTAAATATATGTGGTACAAATACGCAAATTCACAAATCTAAACAGTGAAGTCATGCGTAGTGGGGTAAGAGGCAGATGCATTATGCATACATCTGTTTCACTGATCGATTTTCTTTTAGGGACAAGTAGGTGATCAGCCTTCTGTGTCCTGCCAGACCGAGGCATTTTTTTTCTTGCCTACCGGTAATCGAAACCAAGACCTCTCGGTTCTACACTCGCGCGTCAACCACTGTACCAAGGAGGCGGTCAAACTCACAAGTGTAGGACATTAGCAAATAATTATCCCTGCATTAGCGCAAACATTCGTGCATTGTACGAATGTTTACACGCAATTGACCCATATAAGAATTCCGTCATTTTTTTATTAGTATATAAACGAGCTTTTCATGTAATTTGTCTTTCAAATATATACGTAGTAAATAAGCATATTATGGAAGATGAAAATCCATGGAATGTTGTCGCTCAAAAACCAAGTCGAAAACACATTCTTTGACGTGACAGTGTATGAAATTAAAATGTAAAATGGACACGTTTTAAGCGCGTCACACACGGTGAAGATACTATAATATTTTATCTTAAGATACTGTAATATTTTATATTACAGTATCTTAAGGTATCCGGTATCAGCGTTCTGACCATCATTTTTATTTTTGTCATTGCGTACTTTAGACCCCTGTAGAACCGCCATCCTGTTACAAATGACCCGAAATTTTGTGGGTATATTATAAGGTGGGTAGAATATAAAATATTATAGTATCTTCACCGTGTGTGACGCGCTTTAAACTACCAATACCTACAAAAAAGTAATATTAACATTCTATGAGTCAGTGAAAGCTGCTTTCACGCGTAACAAAGTACATATATGTAAAATGGACAAAGATTTAAATTTACAAGGTCATGGTCGTTTTTGGCTATTTACAAATTTATAATAATATTTACGGAGGCAGTCGTGAATTGTAAATGTATTATAGTGTACACAAGCCAAAGACATAACCTTTGTGTCAATGACGAACTTATAGACGTAAGAGCTAAGTTACATTAATGTAATTAAAAATATAGCTAGGTAGGTATAAGTTGGTGCAAATTTGTCTTAGTTTAAATGGAATAATAACATTAACAAAAATATTCTATACCTAGTATTTTTTTGTATATGGTAATGTTGTTAAATTTCGCATAAATAATATAATGAAAAAATCACATTGAAAATCCGTTCGAATGTCTGTCTTTACTATGTACTTAGTAATAATACCTCAATGATAAATTCCTACATATCATTAATGCTCATACCTATTATTTTCTTAAATTTCAGATTGGCGCGCTTTTCGCGTCCAAATCTCACCATAGCTCTGGTTGGGAACATCCACATCAGAAAGAAATACATTTACACATACATAACGGACAACATGGTGAAGAACAAATACCTATATGTAAGTATTTTTATTATCTTCTAATCTATAATATAAAAATTAATCGTAAATATGTAAGCGCATAACTCGAGAACGGCTGAACTGATTTCGTTGATCCTTTTTTATATTATTCCTTGAAGTAGGTACGAGGATGGTTCTTATGGAGAGAAAACGTAAACATGTACCACGGGCGAAGCCGGGATGGACCGCTTGTCACTACCATAGTATAAAACAAAGTCGCTTTCTCTGTCACTATGTCCCTATGTATGCTTAATCTTTAAAACTACGCAACGGATTTTGATGCGTTTTTTTAATAGATAGAGTGATTCAAGAGGAAGGTTTTAGTATATAATTTATTATGTTTTAGTCAAAGCGGGCGAAGCCGCGGGCGGAAAGCTAGTATAAAATAAAACTTTTAAAATGTACATAATTTGTTGTAGCTAGCTAAATCAGCCGTTACATTAAGAGTAGGCTTTGATTGAATCAATTTACGGCTATACATACCTTTATTCAATTTTATAATGCACGTGCAATATTTATTTTTTCTATAAAAATTAAAATAACTAGAAATTATTTGCTTAGAACGACATCTAGTGTCGAGTAGAACACACTATTGCTTTATAACATTTTGTTTCATTTAGTACAATCAAAATCCGATAGATGGCGTTAAAACAAATAAGAATATTATCATCATAATTTCATTATACTTAGTATTATTTTATTAGAATATTTTATATATCATTCGATACAATTATTAATTAATTGATTATCAAATAAATATGTAATTGTATATTATATAGTAGATATTCATATTCGAGTTTTGTAGTTATAGCTATTGCAAAATAGATGTAGCTTTTAAAAATTATTTTCATTAGAAAAATAACTTCTTGGTTCGATGTAAAGAAAATTAATAATTATACATTGTGTCGATTTTGTATACCTTTTTTCATATTTTAAGCACCATATTTATGGTTATATATACAATAGGAAAAATAACTTGAATACGGCGTACCTACTAGCACAGACTAATAATAATATACTACGTATACAACTACTAGGTAAGGTAAATTTCTTTGCTCAAAATCATCAAGTGTCATAACTAAGGAATCGATTTAATTTTTTACTTGTTTTTTACACATCAATATTTGGAAAAAGCTATACTACGACAGACGACTACTGTGTGATAAATGATAATAGCTTAAATAAATTTTCTGTATGTTGTTCATTAATTATGAAATCAAATATATAGCGTTCATGAAGGAAAATTATTTGTGTATTTAACATAATGTTTTTTTTTTATATCTTGGGTATCTGTTGCATGCAAACCACCCTACCAATTTTGATGAAATTTTGATAAAAATTATATGTCTCGATAAGCTGCATTTTTGTTTGAAACATCTACCCTTAAAATATATGTACGTAAATAGGGAATGAAAATATGGGGTGTAACAAGCCTCGAAGGCTCGTAAATGAAACAACTTTTTCAATAGATGTCTTTTATTAAACCGAAATTTATAACAATAGTTACAATTACATATTATTTTTCTTAAAAATAATTACATAACACAAACATATTACATACTTACACTACACGTATACTACAGAAAGTATAGAACGCAGTTCAAATAAACATAATAATTTAAATATTTATTTATTTATTTATTTGTAAAAGGTACCTTACAGCTAAACATAAATTAAATAGAACATTATACAATTCTATACGCCAATTACAAGGTACACCAATAACAATGAGATACAGTGTGTGAGCAAAAAAAAAATATAAAAGATACAGTGCTAATTAACAAATTAGGATTTGTTAATTAGCACTTAGTATTAGTTATATAGGCATAACAATTAAATATACTTAGTATTAGTTATATAGGCATAACAATTAAATATACTTAGTATTAGTTATATAGGTATAACAATTAAATATTAAGGTAACAATATGCATGAGTGAGTGAAAGTGTAATTGTAAGTGTATGTGTGTGTGTGTGCGTGTGTGTGTGTTGATAGTGATTTTCATTAAATTTTTGGTCAATAAGCTGTAGTATTACTTTTTTAAACTTAGTGCGAGATAATATACCTTATAAAAATGATTTTATTTTTATTTTTCAGCCCCCTGGAGCAGAGAAGGCCAGGGTACTGACGCGAAGAATGTTAACGTCGTGTATGAGCAATATGGCGGACCGCAAACTATCAGTACCCCGTATGGACATTATATGAAAATAGAACCAGTTAATCGTGTACAATAATAAAGAAAATATAGTATTTTGTGTTTGATTATACAAGTACATATTACAAATACATTTAAAATGTATTTTCTGTAGTTGTGTTTGTTGCGGCTAATCACCGAGATATTTGGACTTATATTGACAGAACTTTTAATTGTAAATAGATGATGCGGGATACTTTGTCTGCTTTTATCTTGCAAGAACAACTTTTTAGTAATCCTAAAATAATTCTTCAAAATCCCTACTTAATATATTTAATACATTATATTTTCATTTATAAATGCGAAAGTAACAAAGTAACTCTGTCTGTCTGTCTGTTACGCTTTCCCGCTTAAACATCTCAACCGATTTTGATGAAATTTGGCACAGACAATCTTTAGCCCTTGAGAAAGAACAAAGGTAGCCTAGCCTACCTTTTATCAAAACACCACGCGGGCAAAGCCGCGGGCGGAAGCTAGTATTTTATATTTTAGGACACTTACTTATTAGTAGATACATTATTTATTTATTACAAGGTTTCCGCCCGCGGCTTCGCCCGCGCAGTTAAAGAAAAACCCGCATAGTTCCCGTTCCCGTGGGATTTCCGGGATCACGTCATTTTCCCGGGATTAAAAGTAGCCTATGTCCTTTCTCGGGTATCAAAATATCTCCATACCAAATTTCATGAAAAATGGTTCAGTAGTTTAGGCGTGATTGAGTAACAGACAGACAGAGTTACTTTCGCATTTATAATATTAGTATGGATTTCTAAGATTCATTTAGGAATTATACAATTAAATTTGTAATTATGTATTTCTAAACGAATAATGTAAATAACTAATTAAATTGTAGTTACCAATATGTTGTTAATATAAAAGTATTACTTAAAAAATAGCCATTAGTTTAAATATTGTGGTGATTGTTATAAAAAAAATTAAATTATTTAAGATATTTTATTTATTACTAGCGGCCCGCCCCGGCTTCGCCCGTGGTACATATGAAAAATAGATGTTGGCCGATTCTCAGACTTACCCGATATGCACAGAAGATTTCATGAGAATCGGTCCACCCGTTTCGGAGGAGTATGCAGACTAACATTGTGACACGAGAATTTTATATATAAGATTTATTTAAGAGCAATGCTTTCTGTATGAAAAATAGATATACTTTATAGAACGTGTATAATTCACTTAAAATTATACGATTTGAATGAAAATCCTAATTTTGTATTAGAACGTATGTTTTTACACTGTTGCAAATAAAGATTTCATTTCAAAATAACTAAAACTATTGTGAATATCGATAAAATTATTTTATATTAAATCTATAGTTACTAATATTATAAAGCTGAAGAGTTTGTTTGTTTGAACGCGCTAATCTCGGGAGCTACGGGTCCGATTTGAAAAATTCTTTCAGTGTTGAATAGCCCATTTATAGAGGAAGTCTATGCCTATAGGCATATATATATATATATATCTCTATACATATAAGCTATATATATCATATATATAGCTTCTTAGAAGCTATATATATATATACATATATATATAACACTATATAACACTGAAAGAATTTTTCAAATCGGACCCGTAGTTCCCGAGATTAGCGCGTTCAAACAAACAAACAAACAAACAAACAAACTTCAGCTTTATATAAAATTCAGCTAAATATACAGTATGTATATATCTATACATATACATATAATATCATCTCGCTAGGTACAGGAGCAGAGCCACGCGGATGAAACCGCGGAGCGCAGTATTTCATATAAGTCGTATAATTTAGACTAAAAATTACGGTTACACTAAGTATGCAGTGCATGATAAAAGCAGTATCTTAATATATTTCATAAGTATTTATTATTTAAACATTTTGCAAAATAATGTAATCAAATGTTTAATTTTTTTTTTATTTTTAATTCCTCAACCTTGTCCTTTCCTTATTGATTCCCAATTATTAAGAAAATCATTATTCTTCGAATATGTATACGTAATTTTTTAACATGATTAATAATAAATCAATTAGCATCCATGATTCATCTAGTTAAGATATCTTTAGTTTAAAACAGTGAATCTGGGTTCGATTCCCAATGGGGCCACTTAATAAAGAAAATCTATCAGTAAAACGGACAACCAAGGGAGCAAAAAATAAGAAAAATATGAATAAACTAGCTTCCGCCCGCGGCTACGATTAGCTCAAAAACTACTGCACTTATTTTCATTCTGTTATTACAAATCTATAGACTAAAGTAGTACAAACATAAATTAAGATGAATCAATAAATCACTAATTTAGTTTGAAATTCCTTGCTATGATGTAAGAAGTAAGAAATACAAGCCATGATTGATGAGTCTTATCTCAATTCACGGAAAGTCCATAAAATTTGCATTTATTACATTTTATTGATTACCTATTACAAAATCGGTTATTACACAATACATAAATTAACTTTTGGCTAGTGCAAATATTAAGCTTTGCAACATAATTTGTTTAATGTAGAAGACAATGTAAAAAAAATGAAAAAGAGATTACGTTCGATCTGAAATCGGGGAGTGGAGGAGGGTTTTAATATATTCTCTTCCTTTGCCATCGGTTTCAACCTACTGTAAATTCACTACAGCTTTTAAGCACGATATCTGATGTGTAGAGACAGCAACAGGCGCAAGTTTTTTTCAGTTTTGAAACCTGATAATCGCCAGTGAAGTGAATCGTAGTAATTTTTAGAACTAATATTTTAAACGAAAAAGTGTTATTATTTTTATGTCTTTCATTCACGTCGTAAAGGAGCTATTGGTATCATTTTTACCGCAAATATCTAATTCCCTTGGGAAAAACCAGTTCAATGGAAATGATGCGTATTTTGAGTCTCTCCGAAATTTATTTATTCCGACAGATGGCGCTCTATAAAAAATATGACAACTTTTAATTTTCTTCGACTACGAAGGATGACGAGGGCGCAAGCTACGGGCACCAATATTAATTAAAGCGGGAAGATTTGATTTTTATAATAATATGTTCGCTGTGATTTTGTGTTCAACTAGGTAGGTACATGGTGTAATTTAAGAACATTTAGGTTAGGTTAGGTTCCTAGATTTAGGTAGGTAACATGAATCGTTGAATGCAGTTTTAATTATTTTGTAAAATAATTGTTAACTTTGAGTAGACTATAATTTTCTATCTTCAGTATTAAGGACATACCCTCTTCACACCAACAAAGTGGAATTTTTCCATTTTCCCCGGATTCCCTACATGGGGCTTACATAATTCCATTTTTTGTATGCTATATTTACTTATTGATATACTAGCGGCCCGCCCCGGCTTCGCCCGTGGTACATATGAAAAATAGATGTTGGCCGATTCTCAGACTTACCCGATATGCACAGAAAATTTCATGAGAATCGGTCCACCCGTTTCGGAGGAGTATGCAGACTAACATTGTGACACGAGAATTTTATATATATAAAGATTATAGGTAACATTTCGTTGTACTCCGCGGGAAACACACTGACATTTTTTTTTACTTCGGACCAGTAGTTCCTGATATTAGCGCATTCAACGAAATGTTCTTTCTCAGGGTCTAAAGATTGTCTATGCCAAATTTCATCAAAATCGGTTGAGAGGTTTAAGCGGGAAAGCGTAACAGACATACAGAGTTACTTTCGCATTTATAATATTATTATTATATTATAGTAGGGATGGATACAAGTGTGTTACCAAGATAATGTCAAGATCAAGTTATATGTTGTAATCTCATTTTATACAGATAAAGATTGCGACAAGTTCTATATATAATTAACTAGCTGCTCCCCGCGGTTTCACCCCCGTGGCTCCGCTCCTGTTGGTCGTAGCGTGATGATATAATATAGCCTAAAACCTTCCTCGATAAATGAGCTTTCTAACACCGGAAGAATTTTTTAAATCGGACCAGTAGTTCCCGAGATTAGCGCGTTCAAACAAACAAACAAACAAACAATCAAACAAACAAACTCTTCAGCTTTATAATATTAGTATAGATTTATGGGTTGCATCAGTAGATGATATTTTTCTTTTAGAATCTATTGATTAATATGGAAAAATCCGTGAGAAAATAATATAGTAATCTGCTGGTTATTCTAAAACGATAAAGTGGGGAAACTACACAGGGAAACTAGTATTAGAAAATCGATCAAAAAATAGTTCTTATAACAATACTTTGGTACAAAATTTAATCAAAATCCATTCAGCCGTTTTAACATAAAATAGTTTGAAACACACACTTATATTCACAGTATTAGTTTGGAATTAATGTCAATTTATTCAAATAAAATTGAGTATCTATCTGATATTAACGTTGGTGACGTCACAGCTTGTTAACCTTGGAATATAACCTCTGTCTGTCTCGATGTTTTGAGCTTTGAACGTTGAAGATCTTTATTAATATATTATTTATACGAAAATCTAGTTTTTTTATATTAAATATTTCCATTTAAAATGTTTGAAATAAGCTGATGTATTAAAATTTAAATCTATTAGCTTTGCCCATGGCCTCATTTATATGGTAACTCTAGGCAAAAGAAAAAAATCGTTTTTGTGAAAATTTATCTCTATGTCAAATTTCATTCAGTTCTGGTCAGCTGATTTGCAAGAAAAACAAAGGTTTTCATAACCTGTAATAATAGTAGGAATAAACATTCTAACCTATCCTACTAATATTATTTAAATGCGAAAGTTTCTGAGGATGGATGTATGTGTATGTTTGTTACTCTACCACGCAAATACTACTGAACCGATTACAATGAAATTGTGTACATATATAGAGGGTAACTTGGATTAACACATAGGATAGGTTTTACGCGGGGTTTTCTTTGAAAAAGCGGGCGAATCCGCGGGCGGCAAGGTAGGAAATAAAACTACTTACTACAGACTACAGTATTCATGATTTAACAAATACACGAATAATGACTTCACACGTCATTGACACATGATCTGGGTTTTTATAAATTTATTTACCTATTATGAAAATCATTCAGGATTTTACCAGCTGTTCAGTTGTTTTGGAGTTATTCGTCTCTTAAGCTCGTCTCGTAAAAAAATCTCGTAGTATGTTTGTTTGTCACTTATTCAAAAACTGCTGAATCGATTGTGATGAAACACACATAGAGATTGGCACACACATAGAGAAATATAATAGATAATTTGGATTCACAATAGCACATATGATTTTTATCCCGAAAATCACGGTAACGAGAACTATGCGGGTTTTCCTATGACTACGCAGGCGAAGATGCGGATGAAAAGTTATTATTGAATAATAATTTAAGGGTAAAGGCTATATAAATACTATAAAATCATACACTATAAAAGTACATATAATACGCTCAGTTATAATCCACAAGAAGTCGATTAATAAAACATTCTGTAGAGCGTAGGAACAGCTAACAAGGTTGGCTAGGTCATATGACGTCACACGACTTGTCTCAGCTCAAAATTATTTTACCTGAGTCCGGCCCGATGTAGTCACTCACTAAAAATACATTAGTTTTTCTCTTTTTTATTTATATGTGATACCTGGTAAAGCTATGTATAGAAAATTTGGTATATAACCATATAAGAATTTCATCATCATGGACTGGCTATTGAAGATATTCTCCAAATACAAATATTACATGTTTTATTACAAACTAGCGGTCCGCCCCGGCTTCGCCCGTGGTACATATTTCACAATAAAAGGTAGCCTATGTTCTTTTCAGGGTCTAAAGATGTCTGTGACAAATTTCATCAAAATCGGTTGAGAGGTTTAAGCGGGAAAGCGTAACAGACAGACAGACAGACAGAGTTACTTTCGCATTTAGTAGGGATAGTAGGGATTTACAGTACAAACATATAGAAATTAGAGATTTTAACGGGGAGACCACGCTTGCTGCAACGTCGCAACTCGCAATAGTAATAATAAAGAATAAATCGCGTTTAGAATCCGTTAAAATCTTTAATTTCTAACGGCCTTACTAATAAAAAGTTAAACAATGGATAAATTTCCACCATTTTCTACCATAGCTGTGTCCTGCTCTTGCTCACATGAACGCCAATCATAAAAACAAGACAGGTTATTGCAATAACTAATCCATTGCAAAGCGAATGGGTAACATTTTATTAGTAAGACCGTAAATGCATAATACTCGCCTAAAATTAAACACAAGAAAATATTAGTATGTATACAAACCTCTATTTCGAATAACAATATAAAATTACAGACAAATATCAAAAAAATTCATTTTCGCAATTTATACAAATAGCTCCAAAATCTTTTTTATCTAATCTTCATTCTTCAATCTGTAATACTCTTTATTTCTTCTTTAGAAAAACATAATTCTTCTGTCTGTAGATAGCAGTAAAATAGAACTAAACGTAACCTCTAACAGGCTATGTCTGAAATATCGACAGACAAAGCCAAGGAGAGGCTAGGTCAACGTTCTATTGTCTTCTGACTTCTTTCTTCGTTCTTCTGTCTTCTATTCTTCTTCTCTTCTTAATTAGGTAGGGTAACGGCACCAGTGGTCAGCCTCATAACAGCTTTTTGAAGTTTTGACAATTGCCATTTCTACAACAATCGTCGAATAAAAAAACGTACAACATGTATGGATTTATTGTTTATTGTAGTTTCGAATCAGCGTTTATCAAAAACAATAATTCTCTTAGTAAAATATATAATTAATTTTAAACAAAAAATGGCCCAGTGTCCCAGTGAACAGCCTCTAAAAACCAATAAACAGCCTTGTTGAACCCAGTGTTCAGCCTTTAGTAAGTATAACTAATTATGAGATCAAAATAAGCAATCTTATATCAAAATCAACTATATTAATCACATTTTTATAGCAACGATTCACTTAGCACAAAAAAATGTATATCGCACATAATACAAATATTATTTTAAACATACTATTACAATCTCTTTGTGTCTTCTTATTTTCTAGGAACTTCTTATTTCTTATCATAAAAACAGCAATAATTATTTTTAAAGAAATCAGCGATATTAGTTTATAATAAATAATCCACAATATATATAATTATAATCAACCACAGGAGGATCTCTTTCGGAGGATTTCTCTGGAGGATACTGTTGTCTTGGCGGCATTTTTAGCTAGAAAAACAGGGAACAATAATAACTTTTGGATATGAATACACATAATACCATTATTTCAGGTAAAACTTAACTAACATGAAGTATTAACACAAACATTCGCATTTATACTTAAAATATTATTTCAATAACATCGTGGCTGAATACTGGATCATTGAGACCACAGATTGAGACCCAGTGGTCAGCCGCTTGAAAAAAATATTTTGAAATGCGGCTGACCACTGGGTTTTCTAACAATTAGGAATAATCCCAGTAATCAGCCCCAGGGGCTGTCCATTGGATCTTTCATAAAAAATCGGTATCCAATGGTCAGCCCCTCAAATTTTTAAGTAAAAAAACAATATTTTTTATCAAATTTCATAAAATTAAATGCTCTAAGTAATCTATAAAGTTATTATCTATAAAACACAATCACATTTCATACTAAAATATGTTATTTCTCACCTTTCAAAAGAGCACCACGTGAAACAAAAAATATTGCAGATATGACACTTCTGCTCTTGTCGGCGGACAGCACCTGTACGAACGTGTTTACTTCTCTCCCCTGACCCCCTGCTGCTCCTATCGCGTGATGCATGAACCAATAACGAAACAGAGCTTCTATTTAAGTGCGCGTGATTTGGTTATTTTGATTACAGCGATATTTATGGCCAATAAACAACGCAATAGGCTGATCACTGGTGCCTGGCTGACCACTGGTGCCGTTACCCTACTATGTACTAAATTTGGTAAATAATTAGTAAATGCATTGTTTATTTGTTACTTATAAATAAAATATATAAGTAAGTACCTAGGTATTATAAGAATGATAGATACTGAATTTACATATAATATCACAAAACAAAACCATGTGTATGTGTACATAAGGCCATTCTCCCATTACGATACGCACAGGAGATTCAAGTATCCTGCAAGTCTCGGAGACTAGTCGCCGCGGAGTATCTCACATACATTTGTATGTAGGCTCGCACATTACGCTACCGGTACAATGTATGTGAGATATTCCGCGGCGACTAGTCTCCGAGACTTGCATCGCCCTGTGCGTATCGCAATGGGAGAATGGCCTAATACTCGTAAACTGCATACAGTTTACGAGTATTAGGCCATTCTCCCATCATACCCACCTACCTACATCATACCTCATACCCACTTTATATTGAAAAGTCTGTAGATAAGTGTAGAATATTTTAATTCCAACCAGAAGTAGATTAAGTCACTCACTAATATTAAACAAAGATAACTCATTCATTAATCATGTTAAAAGTTACGTTTTTATATGTTGCTAGATATATATCATAAGCCACATACAAAGGATTTCAACGCGCCCAAATACCTTCTCAATATTTAATTTCTAGAGTAATTTCAATTTATTTTATTTAAAACACAAAAACTGTACTTTCTAAAAAAATAATAAAGATACCGACTGTAATTTATTTCATCCTTGTATTAGATTGTATGAAATAATTAATATCAATCGTAAATTTGAATTGTAAATGTATAAGTTTCTGCTGACATTTAGTTTTTTTTTTGTTTTCTTATATGGATAAAATATTATTGTTCAATTAGTTTTGTTATGTCCGCCGTTTGTTTATTGTCTACTATTATTTCAATGAAAACTAGTAGTATTATAATTTACTTCCCTTATTTATTGAAATTAGATTCTAGTGAGATTTGATAATTATGGAAAAATTAATTTTCATTTTTTGAAAATTGAAAAATTGTTTTTAGTCAACTACATAAAAATGTATAATATAATCTGCACACATATATTACATTGTGTACATATTATACAGCTTTTGGATACTTCACTATCTTCTACACTAAGGACTAAGGTAGGTAGGTAAGTATCTATATTAATTTAAGATAGTTAAACAATCTTATCTTATATTACTAATATTATAAATGCGAAAGTTTGTGAGGATGTGTGTGTGTGTGTTACTCTTTCACGCAAATACTACTGAACAGATTACAATGAAATTTAGCATACATATAGAGGGTAACTTGGATTAACATATAGGTCATAGGATAGGTTTTATCTTGGAAATCCCACGGGAACGGGAACTATGCGGGTTTTTCTTTGAAAACGTGAGCGGAGCCGCGGGCGTAAAGCTAGTATTTAATTATGTTTGTAGCACATAAATTATAGTCACAAACGTTTATCTCATTATTTTGAGTGTAAACTTTATAACTATAACTAGTTTGACCACCTCCTTTGGTACAATGGTTAAAGCGTTAGCTTAGAACATAGAATCAAGTTCAATCCCCAGTATTCCTATGGTATATTAGACGTTCTACTAACTGTTCCATATACAAGTAAATACGGGACTAAACGCACATACTATAATATTATAATAATACAAGCTTACCGCCCGCGGCTTCGCCCGCTTTATCCAAAACTAAATAATATGCTAAAACCTTCCTCTTGAATCACTCTATCTATTAAAAAAACCGCATCCGAATCCGTTGCGTAGTTTTAGATTTAACCATACAAAGCGACATAGGGACAGAGAAAGCGACTTTGTTTTATACTATGTAGTGATATACTGATAATCTAACCAATACATTTAATTATTCTAACAGCACATACCTACTAAATCTATCTGTGTATCTGTGGCTTAACTCATATGTGGCCACGTCCAAATATATGTCTATAACCTCGTCACACAGGTACATCTAAAAAACACACAGACAAACGAATTATGAATAATTCTATTCACACACTAAAACTAAAAAACCGCGCGCACGGAATGACAAAAATGTTGAAATCCTTGAGACAGTCGAGTAAAAGGATCGACTCGTTTGAAGGAATATCATTTCGAACGTATTTTATGAAATGGGCGATCAAATTATACTGGTCGATATTAAAATATGCAAATTCTAACATTTAGCAGCAGTGGATATTTTTTAATGTGTGGTAATCGTTTTAAATTACGAAAACTTGGAGGTCACTGATTTTGTTGTCAGCTCATTTTTTAATGTAGACCGTATATTAAAATATATTGGTTACAAAATGTATTGAAAATTGGAAAATCTTTATCGAAAAAGTTTTAAAATAATATATTTGTTTATATAGGTAGTTGCGGAAACTAAAGCCTGTGTTAGTTTAAAACAGTTTGTTAAAATAAAATTTAATCTCTAAAAAATAGACATTAGTATCTATTTTGAATAATAATAGTTTAAAAAAACTAAAAAACACGCTTTTTATAGAAAACCGAACTAAAAAATAGAAAATTTTATCAAATTAGTGTATTGTCATCGGTCCTCAATAAATCTACAAAGTTTGAACGAAATCTGGCCGTTTAAAGTGGGTCAAAATCGCGCCCAAAGAAGTCGGTTACAAACATACAGGTGAAGCTTAATATAAAGCGTGTAAAAAGGGCTATAGATTAATAAAGATTACTTGTGTAAATAATTTTTGTATGTAAATGTAGTTTTTATGTCAAGTTTATATGATTCTTCACATAAATAAATAATAACATATTTAATTTGAGGGTACGAGGTTAACAATTTAACATAATACAATGTCAATAAAAAATACCGTACTTAAGTACAACTACATTAATACAAATATGTACAAACATAATATTTATAACTAGCTTCCGCCCACGACTTTGTACGTGCATCCCCGTCTTTCCCCGTTCCCGCAAGAATTTCGGGAAATCCTTTCTTAGCGGATGCCTAGTTGCCTACGTCCTAACATCTACCTGCATGCCAAATTTCAGCCCGATACGTCCAGTGGATTATTGGGCTGTGCGTTGATAGATCACTATATCAGTCACCTTTGAGTTATATATATATATATATAGATAGATATGTTCTTCTTCTTCTCTTAATTAATGGCTCCACCCTTTATAATATGTTTCTATTAAACAAGTTTATCACTTACTAGTGGTCCGCCCCGGCTTCGCCCGTGGTTCATATTTCGCAATATAAGGTATAGCCTATGTCCTTTCTCGGGTATCAAAATATATCCATACCAAATTTCATGCAAATTGGTTCAGTAGTTTAGGCGTGATTGAGTAACAGACAGACAGACAGAGTTACATTCGCATTTATAATATTAGTATAGATTGTAAAAAAATGACACGTTGTAAAACAGCTAAAACGTCTTTAAGAAAATTATTCAAAATCCGACACGTGGATGATAAAATATTCCAGATAATCTATCTGCATACCAAATACACCCGAATTCGTTCGATATTTTATGCATAAAAAAGAACAGTCTTACATTTTTTCATTCAGACCGCCTCCTTGGTACAGTGGTTGACGCGTGAGCGTAGAACCGAGGGGTCCTGGGTTCGATTCCCGGTGGAGACGAAGAAAAAAAAAATGTCTCGGTCTGGCAGGACACAGAAGGCTGATCACCTACTTGTCCCTAAAGAAAATCGATCAGTGAAACAGATGTATGAATAATGCATCTGCCCCTTACCCCACTACGGGGACACGGGACTTCACACTTACATTTTTTATAAGATATAATACCTATCACTATGCCTCAACAAACTCTATTGCAAAAAATTTCATTAAAATTGATTGTATTGTTTCACAGAACTTTATTATATGACAAACATGAAACAAGACATATTTACACAAGATAAATAAGTAAAAAACAGTTAACAAAAAACTATTTACGTAAAACGAACCATTTCCTAAACTAAAACATTGCTCTTCACTAGAACAAGACATCTAAATTGGAAAAGTATATTTGACTAATGACTAAAATATGTTCTAATCATTCGACATCCGCAAGTGAATCATCTTTCTGTATCGTCACTGAAGATTATTAAAGAAAAAAAGAATATTTTAAAGGGGAAGTTAAATCATTTTAAATAATATCTGACACTAGCTGTGACCCGTGGTTTTACCTGCGTTGCTCCGATCCTGTTAGTCTTAGCGTGATGATATATAGCCTATAGCCTTCCTCGATAAATGGGCTATCTAACACCGACCACCACCACCAATCACCAATGATAAGAAATCGTTTCACGATATGGCCAACTAAACGCGCGGTTTTTTCATGAAATGATCAAAATTATTTGATCATATCGTAAAATAGTTACATTAATCATTGGTAGAGGCGCTGAAAGCTCTGTGTTTATGTGATAAGATGGCGGCCGCTGGCGAAAATTTAATTATTCGCAGTTAAAAACTTCATAATTCGTTTAATAACAATATGAAGAAACTGAAAGTCATAGCAAAGAATTTACGACGGTTCGAGTACTATGGAAAATGTGGATATCTTATATGTATTGAAGAAAAAATGCGTCTTAAATAAAATAATTTAAGACGCATTTTTTCTTTTAGGATATATATTTATATATCCTACTATAGTATGTATTATAATTCGCTCGATTTGCTCGCTCGGCTCGTGCGTTGTTTATCAAAGTCTAACCTAGGTTAGGTTAGACTTTAACCTAACCTAACTGTTTTTTATTGCAAAAACGATTCGCTTCTGGCATTCGCCGGCCGCTGCCGCGGCACTAACTTAAATGACATTAAACAAGTTTTTAGGATATTCTGATTTTTTTAATATTTTATGGACTCTTTATATTTTATACGATTTGGCCAAATGTGGATGGCCAAATCGTGAAACGTTGACGATTTAACGATCTGATCAAACTATGTTGGCCATTTCATGAAATGCGACCATCTTGTGAAATGATCGATCATATCATGAAATGAGCAAATCTACGATATGGCCACGACATATACATAATACATATATCAATGTAAATTCACAAAAAATGAGCTTCATACATAATTCTAACAATTTTAGTTCAGCAATTTAAATCGTGATATTTTTTGGGATGATTTATGTAAGAATATTTTCTTAACGTGGTTATTTTTGTAGTTTCAGATATAAATATAGAAAAGTTGAACATAGGAACTCACGATAAACAACTAACGTATCCTACTGTCATCCTACTAATATTATAAATGCGAAAGTTTGTGAGGATGTGTTACATGTGTGTGTTTGTTACTCTTTCACGCAAATACTACTGAACCGATTACAATGAAATTTGGAACACATATAGAGGGTAACTTGGATTAACACATAGGATAGGTTTTAACCCGGAAATCCCACGGGAACGGGAACTATGCGAGTTTTTCTTTGAAAACGCGGGCGAAGCCGTGGGCGGAAAGCTAGTACATATTATACAGTGTCTAAGCCCAAAATACCGTCGACTCGTGTTTTACGATCTAAATGACCTCTAAAACATTTCGCATGCCCAAATTTTTGATGTGTGGGTTCAAGATTCATAGATTATACTCACAAAGAAAAATTAATTGAATATAACCTCTTTTGTTATTTGTGTACCTACGTTATGAAATTAATTTACTTAGTGTGAATATAATTTGTTTGGTATTTGCATAAAAACTTGATTTGAAATTATTAAGAATAATATTATTTAATATGTACTAGCTTCCGCCCGCGACTCCGTCCGCGCGGAAAAATTAAGATTTATTTATTTCTACGTATTTTTCCGGGATAAAAAATATCCTATTTTATGCCCAGGATAATAAGGTATAATTATACCAAGTTTCATCGAAATCGAACCGTTAGTTTTTACGTGATGCCTTCACATACAGACAGACAGACAGACAGACAAAAATTTTTTTAATCACATATTTGGGTTTGGTATCGATCCAGTAACAACCCCTGCTATTTATTTTTTCAATATTTTCAATGTACAGAATTGACCCTTCTACAGATTTATTATATGTATAGATTAGTATGTGTTTCCATGGATGTCCAGCTTTTGTAATAAAATTCAGTAACGAGATAATGTTAATATTAAAAACTACACCTAGTTACACCTAGTAAGGGGGCCTGAACCCCAATCCAGTATGTCAAACTTATGTATGAATTCAAATAAAGATTTTATTTATTTATTTATTTATTTATATATGCCAACAACAATCAAGAAGAAAGAAAAATGCTTGTACCTTTAGAAGAATGACTAGTGACTTACACATGGTGGAAATAGGACAGCTATACATTTTTAATTATTTTTTTTAGATAAATACATTATTTTTGTTCTTAATTTAAAAAGTTTATAAAGGTGTTGATAAACGTCCTGCAAATCCTACTTAATATTATAAAAGCGAAAGTTTGTGAGGATGGTTGTATGTGTATGTGTATGCAAATACTAGGTACTAAACCGATTACAATGAAATTTAGCACACATATAGAGGGTAGCTTGGATTAACACATAACACATTATCCCGGAAATCTCACGGGAACGGGAACTATATGGTTTTTTCTTAGAAAACGCGGAAGAAGACGCGGCCGGAACGCTAGTATAAGTAACTAAAATATATGAAGGTTTGTGGCCATATTACCACAGACTATATACTGATATTACACAATATTGAATATCCTTGAAATAGATAATAGAGAATGTAAAAGGTTAGCGTATCTTAATTTTATGCGGACGATAAATTATTTTATCAAAGAATGAGATAGAGTAGAGAGAATGAGAATGAGATAGATAGAGTAGTAGAGATGTGATCAATTAATTCAATAAAATTATTAAACAATTATGTGTCTGGGTGTTATCTATTTAAGTATTTATTAAAAACTAGCGGTCCGCCCCGGCTTCGCCCGTGGTACATGTTTACGTTTTCTCTACATAAGAACCATCCTCGTACTTCAAGAAATATAATAAAAAAAAAAGAATTATCTAAATCGGTTCAGCCGTTCTCGAGTTATGCGCTTACCAACACATTTTGCGATTCATTTTTATATATAAGATTATATGTTTAAATGTATGTTTATCAGCCATCTGATTTCAATAACACAAGCGAAAGCATAGTAGGGGTTTAGATCGTGCCGTGTGTGAAAATTGTCCTGAAATATTTATTTATTTATTTAAATATACATATTTATCATTCATTGAAATAAATATTATAATGTTTTTTTTTTATACAAGTGATTAGGATCAGCATCAGCCCTCTATACTAAGATAAACGCAGGCTTTTTTTTGTTAGGTATCCAACCCAGGTATAAAGAGAACACTTTTCAGTTTTCTATATAGTCTATCTAGATACTAATATTATAGAGATGACAGATTTGGATTAAACTGTAATAGGTATAGGATATACACCAGCGAATAACACATGAGGTTTAGAAATATTTGATTTTGCCCGCGAGTGAAACCGCGTGGCACAGTTAGTATTTTGTAATAATAAGTTAACTAGGTATGACATGACATTAATTTTACAACGAAGTTGTTAAGTAATTTTCATTTACTTTATTCAAAATTTTTATTAACAGTTTCTCAAATCATTATAAAAAAACATGTGTGAAAAATAATAGTACCTAATAAAAAACACAATAGATTATGACATTCCATTTAAAAGGATGTAGCTTGTAGAATAATAATAATAACCTTTTGAATCGATTATAAGGAAATCATCATTTATCATACATTTATAGACATACTAGTGGTCCGCCCCGGCTTCGCCCGTGGTACCTACATGTTTAAACTATCCTATCTCTCAAGTTGGATCGAACTGCACATGGTGTACGAATTTTATTATAATCGGTTAAGTGGTTTAGGAGTCCATTGAGGACAAACATTGTGACACGAGATTTATATATATATCTATTATTAAGAGTATAGATGAATTAAATACGTCATAGACAACTCATTTTTAATATGAATAACCAAAGATTCTATGTTGTCTATGGAATCGTGAAATATGACAATTAATAAAAAGTTGTCAAGGGAATCATGCAAAATTATAATCACACTTTTCAATGTTGCATGAAACGGTAAAACTCGTTTTAATCTGATAAATATATTAAAAATCTTACGTAATAATTGAACAAATTTGTATTAAAATTATATGGAAATAAATTAAATACAGAACTTTGAATTATTGATACATAAATTGGTTGCATTAAAATTTAAAATAGCTTACCTGTTGCAAAGCCTTGGACCACAAAATTATTAAAAAAAAACCGCTCACACGTCTTTTACGCACAAACACAGATTCGTAACTGGCTTGAATTAACGCCACCCATTCACGTCACAAGATCAATTTTAAAATCAATACTTGAACGTCCTTAAAACACTATGAATCGATTAAAATTATACAGAAACTGGTTGAATATGTTAGATGGCGCCATATTAGTGCCAGCGCACTGGCCGAAAAACGTTAGACGTTCGTTTAAAAATAATATAAAAAAAAAAAGATAAAAGCGCGCGAATACGACGATCGGTATGCTATGGTCTATGGAGGAGGATTTTGGCGCGCTTTAATTTGTAAGGGTTCTGTATAATATTAGGTTACGGATGATATTCGATTTAGATTAATCATCTCCGTATACATTATATACGTAATCGTGAAATTTCCGTAAAGGAAATTGTAATTTGAAATGCATGTGGAAATACTTGAGCCGGAAAATCTTCCTCAGAAAAGTTATTTCTTACGTAGTAGGTATATGAGTCATCAAAAATTCTGTGTATAATATATATTATATACATGCAAATTTAGAGATTTTTGGTTTCCCTTATAATTGAAATTGTATTTCTTCAATGATTCAACACTGAAAAGACTAAGATGAAAAGTTTTTAACGCGTATTAGTAGGTAACTGCAAACATCTACTGAGCGTACATTTTATTATTTCATCTAAAGGAAAAGGTTCACAACGAATATTTCTAACTACTTACTAGAATCCTTAAAAGCCTGAAATTTACAGTTTCTTTTGATACATTCTTTCGTCCATCATTTATCGGTAATTAAATATCTATAATGAAACAAAAAGAGGTTTCGATAAACGTCAACGGATCTCCAAATCCCTTCTCCGAAATGTCATTGTTCAAGGTTGTTTTCGACACACAAATGTCAAATGCAAATATATCCAACAAAGATACACATGATCACTAAATGATATTCTATTTGTGATTTTTAAAAACGTCCAACCGTCGTTTGTTTTAGAGAACACATTAATAAAACATACGTGTGTGGGTGTGAAATATGGACTAAATACGGGTAAAAAGACAACAGAGAGAGAATAGAACGTTTTTTTTAATTGTTTTTTTTTTCAGGTTACCAGTTTATTTTGCACAGATAATTATTATTAAAGTATTTGGTAACACGCGGTGTAACGATAATTTTTTGAATTAATTATATTGAGTTATGTTTTGACATATTTTGAAGTTCGTATAGTTGTAAATCTATGGTAGAGTAATTACAATTAATATTACATTTTTATGGCATAGAACAAAAGAAAGAAAATTACTTTGTAATTTTCATTTTAAATTTTCTAAGAGTCCATAAAATCTCCGAGCTTAAAACAGTACCTAACTTTTATTAGCAACGGACAGTTAACAACTAACATAAATTAATATCATAATAATTCAGCCATCATGCGTGAAGTCGCAGAAAAAATCTTAGTTAAGATAATAGATGACGTCACAAGCTTAAAAGTTAAAATTATTAAGTTCTGACGTCAGAATAAGACAATAGTTTATGTAGTAGGTAATAGGTATTACCAAACCTTTGAGCAGCTGTGATCCTTCATTATTTCAGCTATTATATAAAAAAAACCTAATTAGATACCTTCAATAATGAAGTTCTGTTTAGCTTATCTCTCAGTTAAAGTGACAGATAGTGTATTAAAATATAACCATTGATTTGTAATTATTTACCTACTACGTAAAACGTAGGTACGTAATATAACTCAAAAGACTCGACTTCAAGTCCTGAAACTGGCCGTTAATCTTTTAAATATAATTTTCCGGCTGGAAAACTGAACATATTGTAATTAATTGTATGCCATTAATTATATTAATGACGTTGTGACAATAATTATTACAATAATTTGACATCAAATGTCGTGTGACCCATTTGTTTGCCACAAGCAAAATCATTATTTTGTAAAATCTTCTTATTCTATAATCTACCTATACAATGAAATCTCATTGCTCGAAGCAAGGCCGTATTACACAATTAAACTCAGATAATTATCATAATAACATTATAAATATTCATTTAGTTAAAATTAACTGAACGAGGTTATCCAATTAGCTATTAAAATGTCAAGAAATTGAGTGAGCAATTTCTTAACGTATTTGGAAGATTTAATACGTTGGGAAATATATTTAATTCGTTTGGGAATATCCAAATGTTGCAACGGATACGGGATTAAAATAAGACGACATTTTGATTTACAGATTCACAAGAATGTAGGTATACCTATTGTTTTATTTATTTATAATGTGTGCTGCTGTACCATGTGCTTTGGGGAAATTTATTTTTTTCATACTTAAGAAAATGAAAATTTCAATTTCATTAGAAAATCGTATGTCTCTTTTGTTCAGCCCAAATCTTTTGTCTATGCTTCAGTTGAGTTTATTGGATTAAAAATGGTTTAAATGTTTCTGATACCGTAGTCCGTACCATACCTACCACCATGGACGTATAAAAAAAGACGGACGGTATATCGCCTAAACATTGAGTGAAGCCTAGTAATGGCGGCGAAACATCCATGTGTGTGTGCCATGTTGCCATGGCAACAGCTGTCCTGTTGACAATGGCGGCTGTATTTTTTTCTATTAATTTTGCCGTAATAATTTTGTCATTAAAACATAAAAGAAATAACTTGCTTCCCTGTGGAATGTAATCCCTTGTGTTTTGTTATTTAAAATTGTACTGTTGCGACACCATTTAACCACGCAAGACGGCATTTTAAATATTTTTTGTGAAACAGTGACGCAGTTAATCAGTCGGTAGTTCACGACGTAATGGCGGCCGACTAGCTTACTATGGTGAGAGTGTGTGCGTGTTTATTGTCTTTACACGATCGCTAGCTTACTATGGTGGCTTCACGTTGTTTGTTCGTAATACGGCGTCCGTCTTTTTTTATACGTCCATGCCTACCACATTATCTATAGGTACATATACATATAATAAATCTGTAGAAGGGTCAATTCTGTACATTGAAAGTATTGAAAAAATAAATAGTAGGGGGTGTTACTGGATCGATACCAAACCCAAATATGTATGTGATAAAAAAAATTTGTCTGTCTGTCTGTATGTGAAGGCATCACGTGAAAACCAACGGTTCGATTTCGATGAAACTTGGTATAATTATACCTTATTATCCTGGGCATAAAATAGGATACTTTTTATCCCGGAAAAATACGTAGAAAAAAAAAATCTTAATTTTTCCGCGCGGATGGAGTCGCGGGCGGAAGCTAGTTAATTAATAAATGTCGCTTGTTAAATAATTGTCGCCCAACAATAACTATTTATGATCTATTATAGATCTAGATATAGTTATTGTTGGGCGATACCTTTAAACTGCATTTTTAATTCCTCGCAAAACAAAAGCATATAATATCTATAATTAGAACGCAATTAACGTTTCAGTATTGCAATAATGCAATTCTAAAATTTCACTTTATAACAAGTTACGAATTAAATCCGTTAAATCGCGATCAGCTGTTATTCGGCGGCCATGTTTGTTTTTACTTTTTTTTCACAAACGGCATTGGAATGCAAGGCTCGGCCAGTCACGAAATGGCACAGAGGATAATATTAGTGTATTATATTAGCTTAAAGTAATACAGGGACGGAGTTAATCTTCAGTTGACATAGATTTTTTACTATCCTACTAAAATTTTATCCTACTAGTCCTACTTTCTTAGTATTAGTATAAACGCGAAAGCTTGTTAGAATGTATGCATAGTATCTTTTTTACCCTACTGAACGGATTTTGATGATAATTGGCAGTGATGTAGCTTATGTACCAGGATAAGACTAATAACACATCGATAAGGTTAATAACACATCTAGTTATCACAATCACAATTCACAATACTATTATAAAGGCGAAAGTTTGTAAGTATGGATGTATGGATGTATGGATGTTTGTTACTCTTTCACGTAAAAACTACTGAATGGATTTGAATGAAACTTTACCACAATATAGCTTATACATCAGAATAACACATACGATAGGTTTTATCCCGGAAATCCCACGGGAACGGGAACTATGCGGGTTTTCCTTTGAAAACGCGGGCGAAGCCGCGGGTGGAAATCTAGTGTATCTATAAATTTTGCGTAAGAACTGCATACGTGATACATAGTTTCTTTTATACAGAAGTGAACACATTGTAAAGTTAGGTATATAGGATCTAATCTACGAATATGGACAATATTTTTTAATTTTTACTACTCTAAACTGCATGTAAATTAGAAAATAATATATTTGTTGAGCTTGTATACGTAGTATATTATTATTAGTCTGTGGTTGAGCCATGCGCAAAGCTATAAATATTACGTGATGACATTTTTATTCGTCATTATAAGTTTAATTAGTATTTTCAATTAGAATTCATGTGCATAATTAGGAAAAATTCCGACAGTAATTTTATTAGGATTTATGAATAAGTAGACACGCCTAGTCTCGAACCCACAATCTTTTATTTTTAATCGAAGGTTTTTAACATTAAGCCACAATGACATATTTTTTTATTTCATTTTTCGAATAGAAATTATGTCTAACTAGCTTTCCGCCCGCGGATTCACCCGCGTTTCGAAAGAAAAACCCGCATAGTTCCCGTTCTCGTGGGATTTCCGGGATGAAACCTATCCTATGTGTTTATCCAAGTTACCCTCTATATGTGTGCTAAATTTCATTGTAATCGGTTCAGTAGTATTTGCGTGAAAGAGTAACAAACACACACACACACACACACACACATCCTCACAAACTTTCGCATTTATAATATTAGTAGGATTCCGGACCTGTATTTTATATCAAGTCTAGACCAGTTGAAATCAAAGGTCACTAGCTAGCTTAGGTCATTCCGCGTGGGCTGTGCTCTACCTACGATTTTTATTGAAAATATTGAATAAAATATTGAATTTTAAAATATGAAGAATATTATGTAGGTACCTAATAAAATATTTAGTAAAAGCTTATGAAAAAGTTTTTGAAGATATTCATTACAAAGTAAGAAATATATTTTTTCTATATTAATAACTAGCGGTCCGCCTCGGCTTCGCCCGTGGTATATGTTTACGTTTTCTCTACATCTAAACCATCCTCGTACTTCAAGGAATATAATAAAAAAAGAATTATCGAAATCGGTTCAGCCGTTCTCGAGTTATGCGCTTACCAACACATTTTGCGATTCATTTTTATATATAAGATTAAATAACTAGTTCTAAATACTAATTTCAGTAAATCGGTGATAGGTAGGTATGGTTAAAAATGTGTCTCCATGAAAACCAGTGCTGAACATGTAGGTACATATTTCAACTTCAAAGAACTTTTTTACAGGTAAAATTATTTATACCTATAAATGCTGCTGGTTGCTGGTGAAGAAGTCTTATCTTATTTTCTTTTTTAATAAACATTTAAAATACGTTAAAAAATATACTTCAGGACACGGTCTATGAAACATATTCAAGTCGAGCTTCTTACGACAAAGTCGGTTAAAAAAATTAAAAATAAATATCGTTAACTTGTTAAAACCAAACCCGCCGGACGCGTCGGTATTCCGACCCATCCGGCGCAAGCGCATAATATACATTTATTATGTATATTATCTTATATATAAAATTCTCGTGTCACAATGCTATGGCTGGTTCACACTTTGATTAGTGCGAGTGCAGGTGATGAGTAGTACTACGTGTGGACAGCGACTGTTTAGTGCGAGTGTTTAGTAGGCTGTGTAGTAAAGTGAATAGAAGCGTGTTCTATTTTTTTGCGAGTGGACTGCGAGTAGCCACGTCCCGCGCGCCCTCCCTTCCCCCTCACTCGCAGTGTGCCTGCCTAAACACGTCTGGACAGGAGTGTTTAGTGTTTAGTGTTTAGCGTAGTGTGTAGCGTCGCGAATTTCACCATTGTCCTGCACTCGCACTAATCACCTGCACTCGCAGTTGAATTGGACACTACTCGCACTACACACCTGCACTCGCACTAATCACCTGCACTCACACTAATCAAAGTGTGAACCAGCCATTAGTCTGCATACTCCTCCGAAACGGGTGGACCGATTCTCATGAAATTTTCTGTGCATATCGGGTAAGTCTGAGAATCGGCCAACATCTATTTTTCATATTTACCACGGGCGAAGCCGGGGCGGACCGCTAGTAATTTATAAAATTTATACATTAGTATTACCTACTAGCTGTGCCCTGCGGTTTTACCCGCATTGCTCCTGTTAGTCTTAGCGTGAATATATATAGCGTTCGTCGATAAATGGACTATCTAACACCGAAAGAATTTTTCAAATCGGACCAGTAGTTCCCGAGATTAGCGCGTTCAAACAAACAAAACGCGTTTTGACATAATTATTTTGCATACCGTTGAGTAACGAGGAATACAAAATTTAATAAGAAATAAGTAGGTAGGTACTAAATGAAAATTTTATTCTAGTAACGGTCAGTTACTTATAATATTGTACACTTTCAGTCTACTAATAATATAACTGAAAATCTTGTTTACATAGTAGACTAGAGTAGATAATTTTTGAATCAAAAAAAATTGCAGTCGGATGAAACCCATTAGAAAAGGAGGGGAATATGATGAAAATAAAAGGAAAAATAAATTACGGTCAATCCGAGTTCGGGAAGTGGGAGGGGGGAGCTTTTAAGAGAAACAAATGGTAACTCTCGATTTCCGATAAAACTACAAGTCCTACAGAAAAAAGTTCAATGGCAAAGTTGTACGCGCTAATCTCGAGAACTACTGGTCCGGTTTGAACAATTCTTTCAGTGTTAGATAGCTCATTTATCGAGGAAAGCTATAGGCTATACATCATCACGCTACGACCACGGAGAGGAGCCACGGGGGTGAAACCGCGCGGTTCAGCTAGTTAAAAATATGTACCTAGTTACTCGGTAGTGTCTACCTACGATTTAAAAGTCTGTCATCTTTAGGAATCTAATAGGTATATATGTCACGGCTAAAGGTAGGTGAGAACATAAACTTAAGATTAGCCGGCTAAACTTAGGTTTATTTTCGACGAGGTGTTAATGTTAGTTTGTTCTATCTTTAGCCGGCTAAACTTAAGTGTAACCGCAGGCCCGTGGCTAAAAATGTCGGGGTGGGTAGATTTGGTTAGCGCCGGGCCGGTGGAGGGCTTGAGGGGCCCGCACAGTGCCAGAAAACACTCGCCCTGTTCCTTACATGTATTATAGTAACCAAATCTACCCACCCCGACTCAGGGCAGAAAGCTGGTGGCTAGGTTAGGTTAGGTTAGAACTCTTAAGACCCGCACGAGCCGAGCGAGCGCAGCGAGCGTGCTGCGGCAGCAGCCGGCGAAGTGCCAGAAAACACTCGCCCTGTTCCTTACATGTATTATAGTAACCAAATCTACCCACCCCGACATTTTTAGCCACGGGCCTGCGGTTACACTTAAGTTTAGCCGGCTAAAGATAGAACAAACTAACATTAACACCTCGTCGAAAATAAACCTAAGTTTAGCCGGCTAATCTTAAGTTTATGTTCTCACCTACCTTTAGCCGTAACATATACATATTATAAAGGCGAAAGTTTGTAAGGATGTATGGATGTTTGTTACTCTTTCACGTAAAAACTACTGAACCGATTACAATGAAATTTAGCACACATATAGAGGGTAACTTGGATTAACACATAGGATAGTTTTTATTCCGGAAATCCCACGGGAACGGGAACTATGCGGGTTTTCCTTTGCAAACGCGGGCGAAGCCGCGGGCGGAAATCTAGTAGGAATATAATATCATACCTTTCTATAACATCATATCAATTTGTTACTCCGTTACAACATGAAGACAAACAAACAAACAGTAAGTATCTATACTACTAATTGATTTTTTATATTAATATATTAATTTAAAAAATATGACGAGATCGAATCGATGTTCTCATAATTATCATTAATCTAATATTATAATATTTATTTATTTATTTATTGAAAACACACACTAACAGTACAGTTTCCCAATACGATAGTGGTTTTACATTTAATTGGTTACATCATGGTTAGGTTACATCGAAATTAGAAATATATAACATAACTACATACAAACTATATACATTACTTTTTATAGCATATTACAAATAAAGCTACTCGCGTGAATTCATCCCAAGTGCAACAAAATATATCCGTTTTGATTGCTATTTCATTGAGTGAACGAAGTGCACGCAATATAGATATAGATTTTAACAATATGATTCTCAAGTACGGTAGCTAATACCTATCTACTCTCAAGAACTATTGTTTCCCAAATTCAAATACCTAGGCTAGAACCTCAGCTATAATGCCTTAGCTGACAACAGCTGACTGACCTCATGCATTACGTATGAGCTGACCCGGATGTAGTGTAGTGCAGGGGCTGGATGGACTTTAGTCTATTTAATCTGATGCATGTTTCATGGCAGGTTATTGTTTGATTCAAAATTTAAGTTAATTGATATTTCTAGTTAGTTCGTTTAATCACTAATTATTATACAGGGTTACAGGAAAAGTCGATGTAGATCCGTTAAGGGCATGTAGTACACATCATTTCTGAATGATTTCACTACGGAACCCCCCATCCTAAATTTAACCGTTTTCGAGATATTCGAGTTTTAATTTTTTTTATGAAAATGCCCAATTTTTCGGCTATTCAATTGAATATTTTGAAATTTTTTGACTCTTATGATTATTTTTTTGGTTTTTTACATGAAGAATAAGATGCTTAATTACCTCAATGACTAAAATTGCACGTAAGTTAACTAAATAGGTCATGGTAGACGATCGAAACTTTAGAAAATAAGTACAAATTATAAAAAAATATTTTTCTTTTCTGGATATCTCAAAAAATTATTATGGCACTTGCTCTGCAGATATGCTTAAAAACATCTACATTTTATCAGCTATCCAACGAGGTATAACAACCTAGGGTTGTATTTAAACTCATAGAAAAAAACATAGTTGAAAAGGTTCAGGTAGTAGGTCTAACGGGTCCCTCGGCTATTGTCCTTCAAGTTAATCCGGTGCGTGTGAGCGAGACAACTTACGATCTATGCAGATGAGAGTGAGAAAAATAATGTGCAAAAACAAGTTTGGGGATACAACATGCCCATTGTTTTGTATTTGGTATTTTGTTTGCTTGCCATCCATTTTAGTCTGCTCATGCGATTCGTCCATGGTAGATGCGAAATATTGTGCTTTCGGATCCCCACACGACTTATGTGTGTGACTTAAGTGACCTACTAATGATCTCCAATTACAATTACTGCGGGACATGTGGTTTCAACATGATGGCTGCCCTGCTCATTTCAGAAGAAGCGTTAGGGAATGGTTGGACACTAACTATCCTAACAAATGGATTGGACGAGGTGGGCCTTTACCCTGGCCACCCAGATGTCCCGACCTGACCCCCATTGATTTTTATGTATGTGGGCACATGAAGAGCCTCGTTTACAGTGAGCCCAACCCCATATCGTCAGTGGAAGTTCTCAAAGAAAGGATAATTAATGCTGCTAACGACATAAGAAGAAAATTAACTTAATCGATGGATGCATGAAGGTTGTACCTAGCCGAGGGAGGCCTATGTTCAATAGTGGAAGCCAGTAGGCTGAAATGATGATGCTGAACTTAAGTCAAATTAATTAGATTAAATAAGGGCTATTTATTCTGACTGCCATGTAGCCTTAGAAACTAAGTTTCACCTTTGAGGTTAATAAATACCCTAGAGTGTTATACCTCGTTGGATAGCTGATAAAATGTAGATGTTTTTAAGCACATCTGCAGAGCAAGTGCCATAATAATTTTCTGAGATATCCAGAAAAGAAAAATATTTTTTTATAATTTGTACTTATTTTCTAAAGTTTCAATCGTCTACCATGACCTATTTAGTTAACTTACGTGCAATTTTAGTCATTGAGGTAATTAAGCATCTCATTCTTCATGTAAAAAACCAAAAAAATAATCATAAGAGTCAAAAAATTTCAAAATATTCAATTGAATAGCCGAAAAATTGGGCATTTTCATAAAAAAAATTAAAACTCGAATATCTCGAAAACGGTTAAGTTTAGGATGGGGGGTTCCGTAGTGAAATCATTCAGAAATGATGTGTACTATGTGCCCTTAACGGATCTACATCGACTTTTCCTGTAACCCTGTATATCATTATTACAAATGACTCTTGCGTAAAACAATAAGCTCTAACTGTAGTAAGTGTAGCTGTATTTTCTTTACCGACAAAGTGTTTTGGATTACATATATTTTTGCAAATTTTGAACCCAGATAATAACAAATGGATCATGCCCACTACAAGGTGATTGAAAAACGATGCTATATTCCAACGTATTTAAAGCAACTTTTAACATCACTTGTAACTAAGGGCAAAATAGTTGCTAAGATAAATACCTATACAGGGTGTCCCACTGTTGGTATACTAAGCCCAAAGGAGGTTATAGATTTGCATACGCTAAGTACGTAAAAAATACTTAAAAAATTCCAGACGCATTTTTTTTTCAAGTAGATGAATTCTTAAAACTCTATGTGTACACCCATAACAAGCAACCCGCCCAACTTTGTCACCAGCACATGAGCTATCGTTTAATATTATGTTTTCATAGACAAAATGCTCACATTAGAGAAGCGGTATATACCGGCTGCGCAAAGCTAGAGAAGAAAACATGGATTTTCAGGAAAAATTTAGCAAAAAATTTTTGACGTAATTTTGTTGTTTAAGTATATTTTACGTGATCAGTGTATGCAAAACTACAAGTCCCTTCGCGCTTAGTATACCAATAGTGAGACATCCTGTATATTTCCAGTAGAATCCGGTTTCTATGAGATATTTTTCTTTATGGTCTTCTTAATTAGTATGTTAATAGAGTGATTAATTAACGCGTTGGAAATTATCACTCGGTATAAAACTGCTTTACGTATCTATATGTATATTACGTATGATTATAGAAAAGCCTCTGTTTCTTTAGTTTAATGTTATAAGATTAATGGTAATGGGTTTCGGTTTGATATTACGTACATAATACGTTTTTGCGTACATAATATCTATTTGATATTTATTTTTATGAAAACAAACAAAATTGTACCTATGTTTATCATTAGGTTTTATTTATATTAAATATTTAATTATATATTATATTATAATAATTTTTATTACATACTTACTTATTTACTTGATTAAGATTCTTGAGTGCTACGTTTTGTAAATTTATATTAATTTCTTTACACTCATCAATACTGCAGTTTGTTCAAGTTATTACAAAGATAACATAAGAAGCATAGATTGTAAACCATCTCCTGCACTATAAATCCAAAATGGCCACCCGCCAACAGAATCCGTCGCTATGATGTCACGTCAATGGTGTCTAACGGATTTCCAAATAGCTGGCCTTTACTACACGAATATAAATGTTAATATGTGTTTATAACAAGCCAGTAGCATAAGTGTAGGGTCAACCGGGGCAAATGCAACTAAAAAATAACAAGTTTCAAGTTTGATCGGTTGCAGTTATCTCCTTTTATATTTGGTCATTTATTTGACCCATTTATTGTTTTTTTGTATTTATTCAAGATTATTTTAAACCAATCAAGCAATACAGTAGTCTTATAAATAACTGGTAGTGAGAATATTTCCTAAAATTGGTAGAAAAAGTTACATTAACCCCTAGTCGGGGGTAAATGCAACTAACTGCCATAGCTCTTCTTCTATTTCATATAAAACAACGAATATAGAATATATTTATGAGATTTCATGTTACTCATAGGATTTTGAACTGGATTACCGTGTAGCAAGGACGAGTTTTCAGGAAAAATCTTATTTTTCTAAATGTGGGGCAAATGCAACTATTTGTTAGAGAATTAGTGTGGGGAATGCAAAAAACTTATTCATCGATATATTTTTATTATTCTATATATATATATACAATAACGTTATCTATACAATAACGTTGCGATCGTAGATGGCGCCGCATTATTTAGAGGAAAATCTCATGTACCTATTTTGATTTACCACTTTAAATCGCAACAAAAAAAAAATTACAGTGTACTACCTACTAAGTCAATTTTAGTTTTTGGTCAGAACAAATAATATTCTTTGTGTTAAATATTGTTAAAAACGTAAACCAAACAAAATACGTTTATTAGTTACCTAATCAACCGTTAACTAAAAATTACTTGAACAATCACAGAACTATCCTACCTATCGTTTTTAGTTACTTATAGTCTTTAACCACGCTTTATCTAATTTTAATTTTACTTATGAACCCGTCTCTGGGTATAATATCGAAGAAATAATCGATGGTTCTTCTTTAATTAATCATAAAGAAAGTATATTTTGACTACCAAGAAGGATACATAATAAAAATATCGACACTGTCACATCACTAGTGTTTTTAGTTTCATACAAAAATATAAGGGGCTATTGTAACTAACCTCACAGTTGCAATAACCCCACAGTGAAATTTTCATGAGGCAATTGTAACTGCATCAATAACACAAAATAGAGTCAACTAACGCATTAAAAATATAAATGAAATATGCTTAACGGCTTGTGATAATCGTGTCCAATCAAAAACACCTGCAAAAAATCACTCCTAAACAATTTTTTTGTCTGTAAAACTCGACACCTGTTTTTACGCACACCAACTTCAAAATAGCGGTTTGACAAAATGGCCTATCAATCAAATAGTTTTCATCGTAGTGGCACCATCTATTACTTGTAAGATTTATTAGTCGTTGAGTTATTGAATCATAGGTGGCGATATATTACAACAACTCTAATAAATTAGTTATGATAACTAGTTGCCATAGCCCCATAGTTGCATTTGCCCCGGTTGACCCTATAGAATATTAATTTTTTTTCAATCTTGCCATGCGGTTTTTTCCTTTTCCCCAACGTTTCAAACACAGTTTCAGACTTTTTCTTACTACCTACCTTACTTACTATAAATAATCTGTGGTCTTACGAAAATAAACATACCTAGAAAAAAAATTACTTCAGTTATAATTTTTTTTAGTAAAACTTCTTTAGGCTCTTTGAGAGTCAAATTTCAAGGTCACGACAATACCATCACGTCATGGAGTGAGGCGACGATTTTGGTATCTTTTAAATAATCTTACCAAAGAAGTTTCACTTCTGACACGTGTGCTTGGCACACACGCTCTTTTTTTATTCTGCGACGCGGTAAGAATATTATTCTTTTGCAACTTTATGTGCCACGTAGATAAATAATTATTTAGCTAATGAGAAGAAATAAGTAAATTTCACAGATTTGGTGTGATAAATATTTCGTGTTTAAATTCATCTTATAAATAACCAGTTTTAGCGAAAAATGATAACATATTATATTATTACTAGCGGTCCGCCCCGGCTTCGCCCGTGGTACATTTGAAAAATAGATGTTGGCCGATTCTCAGACTTACCCGATATGCACAGAAAATTTCATGAGAATCGGTCCACCCGTTTCGGAGGAGTATGCAGACTAACATTGTGACACGAGAATTTTATATATAAGATTATGTGAATATTCACTGTTCTACATACTAATTAAAAACTATGTTCAAGTAGTGGTTAGCTAAAATTAAAAATATGACATTTATTTGTTGTTAAATTATTTATTTACCTTGAGAAGCACTATCCACTCAAAGGGAATAAAAAAATAATAGCGAATATAAATGAGTGTTTTTAGTTGAGTAACTTGTTTTTCTATAACATAAAACTATTTAACATAGATAGGTAATATTCGCTTTTTCGAGATTACCATACTAATATTATAATCCTACAGGAAAGTTTGTGAGGGTGAATATTTGTTACTCATTCACACAAATACCACTAAACCGATTACAATGAACTTTGGTAGGTAGGTATGTAGGTAGTTGAAGACCCAGAATAAGACATAGGCTACTTTTTGTCATAAATCTAGTATGTACTCCATAATGTGCATAACTCATAGATGCACCTAAATCTTCAGTCTTTAATTTATTCGTAACTATAGCTTTCCGCCCGCGGCTTCGCCCGCGCAGTCAAAGAAAAACCGTTCCCGTGGGATTTCCGTGATAAAACCTATCCTATGTCCCGGGGTAAAAAGTAGCCTATGTCCTTTCTCGGGTGTCAAAATATCTCTATACCAAATTTCATGCAAATTGGTTCAGTAGTTAAGGCGTGATTGAGTAACAGACAGACAGAGTTACTTTCATCGATTGATCGATTGATTAATTATTGATTGATCGATTATTGATTGAATGATCGATTGATCGATTGATCGATTGAATGATCGATTGATCGATTGATCAATTATTGATTGATCGCTTTATTTCCTAAAAATTTCATAGAAATCGGGTAAATTGTTTCAGGAGAGTTACAAATACTGTGACGCGATTTTATATAGAACTAGCTTTCCGCCCGCGGCTTCGCCCGCTTTGTCTAAAACCTAATAAATTATATACTAAAACCTTTCTCTTGAATCACTCTATCTATTACAAAAAACCGCATCAAAATCCGTTGCGTATAGTTTTAAAGATTTAAGCATACATAGGGACAGAAAAAGCGACTTTGTTTTATACTATGTAGTGATGATAGTGTAATACATATTAGTACATAATATATAACTATATAGGAATTTATTATTTCAAATTATATGTATTTTATCGTACCTGGATTTCATTCTCAGATTTGATTATCCTCATGCTGACCCTCAAGCATCTGCATGACGTCATCTATATGTATACCTGCATTAGGGGTCTAGTCTTATGAAAATGATTATGGAAGTGACCTTAAAACTAGTTAGTTGCATTTATTTTTACATACCTAGGTACCTATTGAATACTATCGAAGGCATTATTGATAAATAGATTAATCATAGAAGTGAATCAATAGCCTATATACCTACTTCAAAGTTCAAAGTCTTTATTCATTGGATTAGGTAGTACCAACAGTACGAAGTAGTACTTGTAGTATATTATTATTAGTCTGTGGTAGTACATATTAAATTACTTTTCAATAATTTCGATGAAATCTACGTTGAATGTTCATTTAAAATATGTACATCATTACTAATATGATACTATTCACCAACAAATATACAGGTTCGAAATATATTTAGTCTACTACTACATGTGACTACAACCAAACTACTTACAACCAAAGTATATATTTTACTATATTATAATATTAAAATACTTACCATATTATATCAATTTAGTGATTATAAAAATTAGTTAGAATTTCTAAGGAATACGGTGTCGACGTCGTCGTGTCAGCCGTCCCTGCTGGACAAAGGGCTTCCTCAAGGTTTCCCACCGGAATACGGTGTATTTACTTGAAATAAAAAAAGGATTTATTAAATACAAAATAAAACTCGTTATTCTTATTGAGATTAGTGTCATCTGTGGATTAGTTATATAAACTTATTTAGAGACGCCATCTTGTATTCAGTAGAATAACTAACAGAATTTCCTCAAGACAATTTTCACAAACTTATCAAAATGCGATACTAGATGTCACTACAAAAATTGCAAGCGGTCGCGGTGCGCATGTCAAAAATACAATATGTCATTCACATCATTTTATTTTGTGAAATCCTGAAAACGAGTTGATTTTGTGAAAATACATTTTGGTTGTGGCCACGGGCATGTGCGTGTCTTTCTCTCGGACCGATTTGTTTGTCTAGAATATGTGGTAACCTGTTGTGTTTATATGATATTCGAAATTAACTTTAAGCAATATTATTATTCGGAGGTTTTCCTCAGTTTTCCCTCACCTAGTGTTCAAAATACCTGGACTGCAGTTTTTACCTCAACATAATGGACATAATGTGATCTGTACTCCTTTAGTGTTTAGTGGTCGATTATCTATTTTGGACACGATTTTGGTCTAAATTTACATCTGAGTGTGCTTCATATGTATATCGAAAAGAAGACGAACAAATTGCGTAAGTAGTTAAATATTTTAAATTTGTTTTACAGCGTTTATTCGCGTAAAATGTGGGTAACAAGATATTAATCAAATGCTTTAAATAGAAAAACACGCTTGTAGTAAAACAAAAAATCTAAATTTATTTTAAATCAGTGACAAAAAACTAGTATAAAAAATAATAGGTAGATGAGATCAAATACCATAGCTTATAGGTAGTTTGTAATATGTTTTTTTATAGATTAAATTTCCCCTAAATCTTTTATGTATTATTTGCTTAAAAAATGCACATTTAACTTACCAAGAGTCTGTTTATTTGTAGGCAAAAGGTCTGAAAAATAAAAATAATAATAATAATAGGGTGATCTTTTGGAATCACTGAATAATTATTTTAACTTTTAGTAGTAATAAATTATATTTCTAAAAGAAACTTAAGAAAATGGTTCATAAATCCATACTAATATTATAAATGCGAAAGTAACTCTGTCTGTCTGTCTGTTACTCAATCACGCCTTAACTACTGAACCAATTTACATGAAATTTGGTATAGAAATATTTTGATACCTGAGAAAGGACATAGGATAGGTTTTATTCCGAAAATCCTACGGGAACGGGTTTTTCTTTGAAAACGCGGACGAAGCCGGGGCGGACCGCTAGTCAAAATTAAATGTACAACACGTGCAAGAGACAAATCTTATAATTTAAATTTTTACCAATATTCATTGAAGATGATTAAGCCGATGATTATTGTAAGAAAATAGGTACATATATCACTTAATACTGCTTTGCCATATGAAGAAAACTTTACACATTATATACCTCAAGAACTACTGTATCTATTAAAAAACGTCATCATTACATGGTTTGAAGATTTAACCATACAAAGAGACAAACAGACAGCAACATCAACATAAAATACTTGTACATAATCTATACTTATATTATAAAGCTGAAGAGTTTGTTTGAACGCACTAATCCCAGGTCCTGGTCTGGTCCGGTCCGCACTGGTCCGGTTTGAAAAATTATTTTGCTGTTAGACAACTTATTTATCGAGGAAGGCTTTAGGCTATATACCATTATGCTAAGACTCACAAGAGCGGAGCGCAACAAATTCCTACTAGATTGTTATCAAAACAACATTATATAAATGTTTATTTAATTTTATTTCATAAACAACAACTGTAAAAAATTATGTTTAAAATTGTAAATAAGAGACAATAATTTTAGAAAGATATTGTTTAGTGCTTATATTATCAACTACCCTCACATATTTAAGTTTTAGTTACTAACTGTAATTTTATTCCAATTTTTTCCCTCTAGTCCCGCAACGCGCCTGGAACTTCGTTCCAATAAAATAACTGCGTTACGACGTAAAAGAATAACAAACAAACACTACGCATTTATAATATTACCTAGTTAGTATGGGTTTCTAATCTATGTACATAGGTATATAATGTACTTTAAATTTTCTTGCAGCTATAAGTCAATGTTAATTATTAAAGTTATTATTAGATACGTCTGTAGGTATTATCTAGGTATATTATATGTAGGTATTGTGTAATATATGTATTTGTATTGTATAATAATTACATAATGATTCATAAGAAACTATGTACATGTTTATTCCGTTGCCTAAGTGTCAATTTTCCAGTTGTTATGTCGTTAAAAATAATGTATTTTCCTACTTTATTTTAATAGAGGTTTTCCATAGTGATGCTTAATAGTAGTACGATAAGGTATCACTATCACTACATAGTATAAAACAAAGTCGGTTTCTCTGTCCCTATGTCCCTTTGTACGCTTAAATCTTTAAAACTACGCAACGGATTTTGATGCGGTTTCTTTTTAATAGAGTGATTCGAGAGGAAGGTTTTAGTATATAATTTATTAGGTTATAGACCAAGCGGGCGAAGCCGCGGGCGGGATAAGCAGTAAGCTAGTATTTTATAATTTATTATGTTTTCAACCGACGCGGACGCCACCAAAAATAGAGGATGTTCTAAATTCAACTGTATTTTGTTTTTTTTTTTGTTTTGTATACATCGTATGAAACTGGCAATAACATGAATAACAAATAAAACTTAAAAAAAAACCGTAGAAGGAACTAAAACTGTAATCACCCTTTTTTCAAACACATAGGGTGGACTTTTTTCAAATTTATAGTAGTAGGGGAGCCCAAGAGGGGATTTTGGGATTTACTCGAGCGCGTCAGATTACTATAAGGGAAGGTACCTTAGCTATTCATTAGTACCTCTAGTCAATATGAGCAGTTATGGTTGGTGGGTGCGCTCAGGCGCTCAGGATCAAAATTTGAAAAATCCATAATTCCCTAAGGTTGAGCTCGAATCGTCAGATTAGCGAAATGGGGACTTCTGGTATTGTAATTAACCCCCCCCCCCATATATTAATCTGACTCGCTCGAATAATATTACTTTAATTTTTTACCCTTTCTTCATAGCGATTAAATCGCCACTTAAATATTCAGATTAATGTATACATATATTTTATTTCAGTGACGTCCTGGAGCATGTAAAATATGAATACCTAACGCGCTTGAGTATTTCCAAGCCAATTTTTTTCTTTTTTAAATTAAAAAAAAAGAAAAGTTGTGTGGTTTTATGAAACCACGGTAAAAGTGAAACTGTTCGAACGGTTCCGAACACTGCTTTGTGTAGCGCATGTCGCGTGACGGTCGGCTGCCGAGTAGGTATACCTACTCGGCAGCCGCGATACACGCGACATGCGCTACACAGACCAAAAAGTTTGAGACGATGTAATAAAAGTTTCACTTTAAAATAAAAAACCCTTCCCCACCGCTAAAAGTGAAAACATTATAGGACCTTTTTTTCTCGCTATGGTCTAATCTACCAATTCTAATAGGTTCCCGTGACGCTCGAGTAAATCCACATTTAGCATTATGGGCTCCCCTACTATAGTAATGATTGACGTTTTCATAAAAATGAATCTTATTAATATAGTTTCTAAAAAGGTCGATTAAATTAATAAATATTGCTTTGATTATACAGGGTGTCCAGTGGCAGATTTCAATGTTTGAGGGCTTGTAAAAAAAGAAGTATTATTTCTAAACAAAATATTTTTATTAAAGTCAAAAGAAGACGAGTGCGGATTTTATCTCCTGAAAATTACATTTTCCAAATGCCGCCCTTCTACTCTCACACACTCCTCAATCTATTCCGCATGTCGAGAAAAACTTGTTTGCAAAGGGAACTGGGAATTCTGTTTATTTCAGCCCGGATATTTTCCTTCAGTTGTCTTATGGTTGTTGGATTTGATTGGTAAACCACAGTTTTTAGATAACCCTACAAGAAAAAGTCACATGGACTTAGGTCTGGTGACCTGGGTGGCCACGGGATGGTGCCGTTTCGGGATATGTGCTTTTCAGGAAATAACTGCCGCACTGAATTCATTGACACATTAGCAGTATGAGCCGTAGCAAATCTTGAATAATCTGAATTTAGTATGGATGGAGCTTAACCTTTTTTCACATAATGACCTGAAAAACGATTTAGGAATTCCCAATATCGACGAACGTGTGCGAAGTGATAAACGAGGATTTTCAATTACAGAATTCATAACAAGTTTAATTTTTCTATCGTGGATACTGATGGTGCTGGTCCCGGCCTAGGGTAATTAATGACTGAACCTGTAGCCCTTAACCTTGCTAGCCACGACTGTATCAAATTTATCGAAGGTCCATCTCTTAAACGTTGAATTTGATAATGGTTATTAAACCGACGGCGTGTTTTTGTCAGCGAAATCACCCGAAAAGTATGCCTCAATAGCATAAGCGCGATGCTCTCCGCTCCACTGCTCCATGGCGACTAAAAAATCCGCAGAACTCACGCGCTGAATGACACCCCCCGCGTCCCCCTCGCACGTCGCGTTTTAAAACTAGAAGCGTTCAAACATTGAAATCTGCTGCTGGACACCCTGTATTTACCAATTGATTGATAATGGACCACGTGATCTCATTAGAGCCATTAGCATGTTTGTTTTTTATTATTTTGCTATCAAATTAATGGTTACGGTAGGTAGATTCATTTGTACTGCGATAAATCGATATTCGGATATCAAATATAAAGTCGCATTGGTTTTTACTTTTAAGTGCAGATGATTAGATTATGGAATAAGTATACCAATTCCGACCGCCTCCTTGGTACAGTGGTTGACGCGTGAGCGTAGCACCGAGGGGTCCTGGGTTCGATTCCCGGTGGAGACGAAGAAAAAAAAATTGTCTTGGTCTGGCTGGACACAGAAGGCTGATCACCTACTTGTCCCTAGAGAAAATCGATCAGTGAAACAGATGTATAACGCATCTGCCCCTTACCCCACTAGGGGACATGGGACTTCACTTTATACCAATTGCATTATCCAAAATTCATATAAAAACCTTCGAAAATAACTACTACTTTTTGAAGCAAAAATCTCAACATATTCATAAATAGGAGAATATACCTAGATGCAAATTAATAAAAAAAGGCTCTGTGGTTTTAAGTAAATCATAAGCACCTTGTTTTCTATATAAATGTAAATTCATCGATGACCTAATACAAGGTAACTAGCACCTTATAAACATCGAAATTTTCTCCGAAATACACCCACATTCAAATGACCCTGCTACCATATCGTGACCATCGCAGATTCTTCAGAACGATAAATAGGGCATTGTGTAAAAAATATATATTCCGATGACTGTGTATAGGTAGTTACGTAGCAGTAAGCAGGTTCTGGTAAGGGTTGGATGAATCACACTGAATCAAGTGGCCATGACATTAATGCCTTATGCCTAGGTCGTTGTTTTCACCCTTCGCGACCTTGTATTATTAGAGGTAAATTATGCCGTAAAGAGAGGTTCTGCGGAAACTGTACCTATTCTAAAACCTTCCCCTTGAAGCACTGTTTCTATTTAAAAAAACTGCGTCAAAATCCGTTGCGTAGTTCTAAAGATCTAAGAATACATAGGGATAGAAATACATTGGAAAAATAGTCTACAATATACATATATATATCAGTACTAGCTTTCCACCCGCGGCATCGCCCGCGTAGTCAAAGAAAAACCCGCATAGTTCCCGTTACATACCGTGGGATTTCCGGAATAAAACCTATCCTATGTCTCGGGGTAAAAAGTAGCCTATGTCCTTTCTTGGGTATCAAAATATCTTCATACCAAATTTCATGCAAATTGGTTCAGTAGTTAAGGCGTGATTGAGTAACAGACAGACAGACAGAGTTACTTTCGCATTTTTTTTTATAATATTAGTATGGATTTAAGTCAGCATGATACGGTATTAAGGAATTAAAATTATCTTGGAAGTTGGAGTCAAAATCGAATTCCTGGGTAACAGAACATATTTTATCTATCACATGTCTAAAGTACTATTGTATTCGCGAACATACTTTTTCGACGTCTTATATGGTTAAAGTCCATATTTCTCATTCAGAGCAATATTCTGGTTAGTCTCAATATTGACGAATCAAAAGCACTTCGCTATTATTAAAACAATGTTTGTTCAATCGTAAGTTCGTTTGTATTTCTTTCACGTAAACATTGATTATTATTTCTCTAACACTCGGAGATCAGACGTCTCCCTGTTTACGACATAATGCATCAGCGTTGGTGTTTAGCGAATGGTACATTAACTGGAAATAGCCGCTTCTAGCCTGGCATTAATTATAAATCGTTTTAGTTAGGCTAGTGGTGCACTGGGCGGTGTTTTGGTAAATCTTTTTGTGTGGGTTTGCTTCTAAAAGTAACGTGCAGTCCGTGGATTTAATAACGCAGTTGGTATCGGAATAGGTATATAATTGTCATCCATCAATATTCTTTCTTATATATAAAAATGAATCGCAAAATGTGTTGGTAAGCGCATAACTCGAGAACGGCTGAACCGAGATCGATAATTCTTTTTTTATTATATTCCTTGAAGTAAGAGGATGGTTCTTATGTAGAGAAAACGTAAACATGTACCACGGGCGAAGCCGGGGTGGACCGCTAGTTCAGTATATAATCTATTCTTGCTTTCCTTTTGCATTGATTAAATTGGGACATTGCGCAGTCAACAAATAATTCAAATAATTATTATTTGTTGTACAACATAATATCAACAAATTGCGAGAAACCTAGTGTATTAAATTATTATAATACCCTAGCTTTCAGCTCAGGATCTCAATTGCGTTTACTACTCAAACATAATTGTTATTTAATTATACAATACAATCACGCTTATTTAAACGGAGTAGTTATAAAAATGTAATGTGTATGAGTTTGAAATGAAAACATTGTAATAATCAGAGCCCTGTACATCTCCAACCTCACTCGTAAATGTTAATTTTACAGCTGATTCTAAATCATGGTGTTTTATCTGCAGATACGTCAGGAGGAAGTTTTTGAGCTGACAATAGAAGCTTTATAGTTCAATTGCCAATATATCAAGATAACTGGCGCTATTACTGGCGCTTAGTCGATCCAGACTTGTAAGCGCTAATAATATAATCGGGTCGATAGTCTAGATAGAACTTTATTCTTAAAACTCATTAATGAAATGTACTAAATACATAGTAATAAGTAAAAAAAATTCTTGGTTTGTTTCGAGGATTTCATGGTATAAAGGCCTATTCAGATTAGGGGCGGTTATTTGTGTTTATTTCTATACTAGATTTCCGCCCGCGGCTTCGCCCGCGTTTGCAAAGGAAAACCCGCATAGTTCCCGTTCCCGTGGGATTTCCGGGATAAAAACTATCCTATGTGTTAATCCAAGTTACCCTCTATATGTGTGCTAAATTTCATTGTAATCGGTTCAGTAGTTTTTACGTGAAAGAGTAACAAACATCCATACATCCTTACAAACTTTCACCTTTATAATATATATTAGATATTAGATATAAGATATCCGATCAGAGTATACGGTAGCGAATTCGGTACGCGATATACTACATAAGAGATTTAATCGCGTACAAATCGGGATACCGCTACCCACGGCGGTAGCGGATACCGCTCTTGTTTGAATAGACCTTTATGGAGAAAGATAAACCTAATGATAATTAAATAAGTCAATAATCACATAAGCCGTTCTTGACTTACAAATGTGTGTATCGAACTAGACGTTAATTTAATAGAAATCCTCCTCCTCTTCAATAAAATAAAAGTAGGTAATACAAAGAAAAAGTAACTATTGTACCTTTTCGTTGAAGTAAAATTATTTGAAAATATTCAAATTGTTTGCAAGCAATAAAGCATAGAAAAGATAAAATGCGAAAATAACGACGTGAAAACGATAAAATGAATGCGAAATAACAAAGCTTAGTCGTATGTGCGTCAAACATCTGTCAGAACTTGTCCATCTTACTCTGCATCTAGATTGACATGGTTTATTTAAAATTGTTGTTTATCGAAGTTTTTTGGCCTGTATGGTTTCAGCTCGGTAACCATTTTTTGGCAAGCCACCGCGTCCGATCGATGAGTGTTCGCTTTTTATAACTGCGAACGTGGAAATACGGTTTAAGACATGTTATTTTACAGTATGTAACTGAAATTTACAGTATCTAAACTTCCTATAATGTGAAAAGGGAAACCAATTTTTAAGACACTACCTTCACCCTTACCTTTTCAGGTCGAAATTTTTACGATTCTCGTCGAGTTTCTGGAAATTCGATTTAAAAATCCGAATACATTGGTAATCATTATAACATATACATTATAACACATATAAATTATAAACGTTCTGAGATTTTCACGTGGATTCTGGATCATTGCAAATGGCATTACCGTGAATTCCTGAACACGGAGAGACAAAGTTTCCGCCAAACGTACGACGAACCCGCCCCGAGGCGTATTATTACACTTGTTTATTTATGTTTTCACAAGGCGTTGTGTCATTTGGCACATCGATGTTTTGTATTACCGGTAATAGTGTGGACGTCACTAGCGAATATTAGCCGGCATATTAGCCCGTGACGTCACCGGCGCGTCAAAGTCAATGCCGTTAGGGATGGGCGTTGATAGCCTGGTATGTCGATGGATTACCAGTTTTATTTATGAACAAAGCAATTTATAAGTGATGAATGAATACTAGATTTGGTAATCATACTCGTAATTAATTTTATTGTGTAAAAATAAATGAAATTTTAATGGTATGTGATGCTTGACGATGTTCAGTTTATAAACTTAGCGACTTTGATGATGTTGCGCGTAATTTTGCGTAAGTGAGGCGATATGATGGACATATTTGCTAATGCTCTCCCTATCTATAGCAAATATCGATAAGCTGATCACATCACTGTGTAAACATGGAAACTAATGAGTGAAATGCTATCTATCGACAAGGTGGTGGGCGGTGAACGTTTGCTCGATGATTTGGCTGATGTCTGATACATGGTGTATGTGTGAGTTGCAGTGTAGATGTAACTGTGTAAGTACGCTTTTGTGCAATTGGTTGTGATCTGAATGAAGCTGATCTCCTCAACTTTGTGCGGATAAAGTATCCTTCTCAATACGGGCATTTATTTTTGTTTTCTTTTTTCATCTTCAAGTAGGTAGGTATAATGGCTAATGACGAGCGCTATACGCCATTCAGACGTTTTAAAACACAACCAATTTTGAAAATCTTATTGGTTATGATCTAAATTCTAGTATTAGATGACAATGCATATAAATGCATTGACTGTTAAACAAAAGTGGTAATAATACCACTTTTGTTTAACAGTTAAAGTGACAAATAATGTATGAAATATATGTGAAAAAGGATACTTACAAACCTTAAAATTAGTAGATAGCAAAGATCCTAAACAACACGCATTATTACTCATTTTATTAATATTGCAGTGAAGAGTTAAAACACAGGCCTATTAATTTTTCATCAAGATAAAGTAATCAGCGCTGCATTTTTTAATCATAAAATGTCTATAGATTTAATTTATCACCTATGGACTATAGAATATCGAATAAGAGTTTACACGTGCCATCGATTATTCGCAAGCTTTTATTTTTTACTTGCTTCGTTTGCATGCACAATGTTCGTCGTGTTTTTGAGCGGTTTAAATTGTAACCCATTTTTCAATCTGTTGCCATTTCGTATTGAAGTTTTAAAACGTTTTGAAGAAAGAAAGAAAACTTATATAAGTACTAGGTTTCCGCTCGCGGCTTCGCCTGCGCAGTCAAAGAAAAACCCGCATAGTTCCCGTTCCCGTGGGATTTCCGGGATTGTGTCAATTTCCCGGGATAAAAAGTAGCCTATGTCCATTCTCGGGTATCTAAATATTTCCATACCAAATTTCATGAAAATTGGTTCAGTAGTTAAGGCGTGATTGAGTAACAGACAGACAGACAGAGTTACTTTCTCATTTATAATATAGTATGGATAAGTATTTCTATGATGACTATTCTATAATAAATAGACCGGGAGATACTGACACAAAATTTCGAGTCATTTGTAACAGGATGGCGGTTCTACAGGGGTCTTAGTACGCAATGACAAAAAGAAAAATGATGGTGTGAACGCTGGTACCGGTGGGTTAGTCGCGTGGGCGTTAGTCGAACTCGTCGGAAAAATAGCGAGAGTCAAACGATTTGTAACACAAAAATTTTATAATTTACCGATAGCCCATAAAAAAGAAGTAGGCGGTAGTGTCATGCCATACTTTTCCGGTATGACTTACAGCCCGCCATACCGACGCGAATATGTTGATTTAAAAAAAATAATTATTCAACCATTTGTACCAAGCTAACTTTTGCACAGGTAACCATCGTCGTGCAGCCATTTACGAAAATCGCCATGCCATACTTTTCGGACGATTCCAAATGGTCGCCATACCGCCGAAAATCTGCAAATTTTTTTTATTTCGCCTATCTTTTTGTACCAGTATTGCATTTGGCTTTTTGGAGAGTATTTGATAAAATGTGACCATTATTATATTTGCCATACTTCTAGTAGGGGGAAAAAGTGCTGTCATACTTGAAAAATAAATTTATTATTAATTTATATAAGTGAAGATTTCCAACACCTAGATCTTTGAAATTTTGTATTTATATTCGTTGATCCTCAAATTTACAGGAAAAATAAGTGCCATACTGTTACAAATCGTTTGACTTTCGCTATTTTCCGACGAGTTCGACTAACGCCCACGCGACTAAGCCGCCGGTACCAGCGTTCACACCATCATTTTTCTTTTTGTCATTGCGTACTAAGAACCCTGTAGAACCGCCATCCTGTTACAAATGACTCGAAATTTTGTGTCAGTATCTCCCGGTCTAAAATTGCCACATCTGCATCGTTATAACACATGTAGAAAGATAATTTTGAACTATAGAGTAAATTCAATTTGCGATATTTGAATGGAGTTTTTCGTTTTTACATATTTCCGTAGCGGAAGGCTTTCCTATGCCATTAATATTTTTTATTTATACATTTTGTCTTAAATCTTAACTAGCAAATATTTCCCTAGACACATTTAAATATTAACATTAATCGAATCTCTTTATATCATTACTAGTGGTCCGCCCCGGCTTCGCCCGTGGTACATATTTCGCAATAAAAGGTAGCCTATGTCCTTTCTCGGGTATCAAAATATCTCCATACCAAATTTCATGCAAATTGGTTCAGTAGTTTAGGCGTGATTGAGTAACAGACAGACAGACAGAGTTACTTTCGCATTTATAATATTAGTATGGATTATTATTTCGATCGGAAGGTCTAGGGATCGTAGTTCAGGATGCCCAGAAGAAACTATTGTCCTAAGTTCTATAACATCAATTCTATGTTGTTGGTATTCTGACATTTCTCATGGAAAATTTAAAACAATTTATTTGCTTGAATTGTGGAAGAATAATGGGGAAGATACCCACGGCCACATCATGATTTTGTTTTGTACTCAATTTATGAAGCTTTTGATCTCTGATAATACATTATTATATAGGTTAGTACTAAAGATACTCCATATTGTCTCTGAACCAGAAGTACTCTGTTTCTGTAACACATTGTATTCAATATGTCAGTAGGGCAGTCGGATGCGTCACCTATGTCGGAATATTCACGGTTCAAATATATCAAGTGAATTCAAGCGATGGTAATCGTTAGGACGTTTTTCATATTCACGCGACGTAAATCAGCTGAAATTCTTGTGGACTAGCTTTTGTTATTTATCATATTCTTATATATAATAAAAACCGGCCAAGTGCGAGTCGGGCTCGCGCACAAAGGGTTCCGTAGCAGCAAATATAATAAATTACAGTTAAATCAACCTATCTCAAAAACTATAAGAGATACTTTGATCAAACCAAAAATCGTTGAAAGAGTTAATTAGCATGCATCACCTCTATTTTTTTTAGAATTTTATACCCCGTAGTTATAAAAATAGAGGGGGGGGGACATACTTTTTACGACTTTGAGAGCTGATATCTCAAAAACCGTTCACTTTAAGAAAAATGTTTTTTAGAAAACTTTATATCATTTTAAAAGACCTTTCCATTGATACCCCACACGGGTATGTACATCGAAAAAAAAAATTTCATCCCTCAGTTACATGTATGGGGGGCCCCACCCCCAATTCTTTTTTTTACTATTTAGTGTCATATTTTTGTAGCGGTTCATACAACACATATTCCCATCAAATTTCATCACTGTAGTACTTATAGTTTCCGAGTAAATCGGCTGTGACAGACGGACAGACGGACAGACGGACAGACGGACATGACGAAACTATAAGGGTTCCGTTTTTGCCATTTTGGCTACGGAACCCTAAAAATGAATCGCAAAATGTGTTGGTAAGCGCATAACTCGAGAACGGCTGAACCGATTTCGATAATTCTTTTTTTATTATATTCCTTGAAGTACGAGGATGGTTCTTATGTAGAGAAAACGTAAACATGTACCACGGGCGAAGCCGGGGCGGACCGCTAGTTGTGTATAATATTAGTCAGAGTTCAATTTGGATCATTGATTGGTGCAGGAGGAATTCGATGTTTACTGATTCATGAATACCTGGGACCTTACCTTCCAATGTAAGAAGCTTGATTAAAATATTTCCAAAGCTAAAGATATAAATTTTTAAATAATAGAATTTTCAAAGACATTGGTCCTGCGTATGTACATTAGTAAAAGATGGTTAAGGGAAGTGATAAAATAAACAGACGATACAAGACTGGGAAGATAAAACTTCAAACAGGAACTATTCGTTTCGCAATACACTGCTCGTGGGCAGAACATTCACATAAAACTCCGTTACAAAACTAGCAATGTACTCCGTCACGATTAATAACGACGAGCTTACGCAAGCCAATTTTGAAGTCCATTCCGTCTAAATTGCCGCGATAGCACATGAATTATGATAACAGATATAGATTTCCGCCCGCGTTTTCAAAGAAAAACCCGCATAGTCTTGTTCCCGTGGGATTTCCGGGATAAAAAGTAGCCTATGTCCTATACTGGGTCTTCAGCTACATACCAATTTTCATTGTAATCGGTTCAGAAGTATTTGCGTGAAAGAGTAACAAACATCCATCCATCCATCCTCATAAACTTTCGCATTTATAATATTAGTAATTTAGTAGTAAGCTTTTCCTCAATAAACGGCGAGCTAAATCAAACTGGGTGTATATAAATATGCCCACATGTGTTTTTTTACGCTGCAGGAATCCGTCAGTGACGCGAACGAGTCAGGTGCAAAAATAGCAACTGTAAAGATCGCTCTGACGTGTGTTCGCACGTTGTAACACATGTTGGGTTTCAAGGACGTGGTATGGGATGGTGATGGTATTGGCAGTTTAGGAGACACATTACTGGGGTAAAATTTTTGGGGATCGTTAGTAATTTATATGTATGTTAGTCTGTAAGGTATTTATCGTATGGGTCTGTAGGTATAATTTATTGTCTGTCACCTGAATTAAGTGTAATAGATAAATAAAGTAATAATTGGTCTGAGAAAATGTCAATTCAGAATTGGTTTTTAATGGATCTTAGGAAGGGTGGCATCGACTTTAGATTTTACTAGTTGTGCTCCGCGGTTTCACCCGTGTGGCCCGCTTCTGTTGGTCTTAGCGTGATGATAATAGCATATAGCCTTCCTCGATAAATGAGCTATCCAACACCGAAACAATTTTCTGTTCTGAGATTAGCGCTTTCAAACAAACAAACTCTTCAGCTTTATAATATTAGTATAGATAGCTTGTATTTTGTGTTATTTTACGATAGGACGATCACTATCACTACGTAAAAAATTCAAAGGTTCGTTTCGTTCGTAAAGCAAATTTCTTTGACCTGCCGTACATCGAGATGTTTTAATTTTTAAAGTTTGTGTTTTATTAGCATTCTAAATTCTAATAATAACTGCATGTGTAATTTATTAACTGTGTGAAAAAAACGTAAAGATATTCTAAATGATAAGTAAATGTAAAATACTTAAAATATTTGTTTGCAATATTCCTGATGATGATAAACAAATAAACATGTGTAGATTTGGACTATCAAATCTTTTTTGTTAGTTTAATCTCGATATTGCTTTGTCGAATTATGACATAACTTTCGTAATATTATAATTTACTAATTCGTTCCATAGAAATGGTCCACATTAGCCAAATTGCGGAAACATTCACAAATCAGTCGCAGTTTAACACGCGTTTCTCGTGACGTCAGTGATCACTAATGACGCGCGCGCAGCATTCCTCTTGCTAATCTTATGGTGGCTCCACATTAGCGCCGCGGCCGTGAATTCACGCACGAATTCGTGGCGTGGATAGTATCCTCCACATGCATAGGATGCTCGTTGTCGTTCGTAAAACCTGCCGTGAAAGGGACATGGCTGCTGTCAAAATCACTATGATGTTATACTAGAGGTGGCGTGAATATTTTGTCGTGGAACAAAATCTGGTCAGGCAACGTGCGCGAATGCCCGTGATTAAAGCGAAATCCGTTCACGGAGCTTCACGGCACGAATGTGCAGCCGCTATTCATTTAGCGCTTGAAGCGATAACTACTATTGGTTCTTTACACACACATCTCTCGCTACGCATCATCACATCTCTGGTGGAAATGCGCTCTTACATCGGCTAAATAGGCGGAAGTAGGTATATGTTATGTTATGTGCCGCGTGCTTTCATTCATCTGAGCCGTGAACGGTGAAACATCTGACCTTGGAGGTGGTGAATATTTTCGTTTTCAGGAAAGGGGTGGGCGGGTAATATTTACTGCGTGTTTGTGGGATTTGGAAGCGATTGATTTTGATTGGTGTAGTTTTTATGTGCAATGACGGTTGTGGTCCCTTGTGGTTGATGCTTTTAACACCTATTCAAAAGATGATGAACTAGGTAGTAGGTACCTACTACTGAACTAGATGGTTTATCCTTCTAGATAAAGAAATTAAACTACATATAACATTTATGTACTGCAGGCTTTTTGAATCGTTGAGATTAATATATAAACCATTTACCACGCAGTTTGTTTAGTAGTTTCTACAGAGGCGAATATCTGTAGTTGCCCTTTTCAAATCATATAATTTTTACATTAGATTTTTCATCATGATACAGAACTGTCCTATGATTCTAAAGCGAAAACATGGGTTTCATCTACCGTATCATTTGCTATAGTAAAAATCGTTATCTATTATGTTTTACTATGTATTTGTAATCTACTATAGTTAATCACAAACATTTCATCTCAGTTCTAATCAATCTGATACAGGCACTATCTGTTAATTATTTCCCCTTCGTTGCTATGCTAAAATATCTGCCTTTAAAAATATATTTACAATTTTTAGTTTATTTTAATCAAGATATTAAACGAAAATAACAGTCTACAACAACTCCGAGAGATTTGATTGTGGAAATAATTATTTCTTGAAATCTTGAATTTAAATGGGAGCAATGTTGCGTGTAATAACTGAAGTTTATTTTAATTATACGAGAGAGCTTATTCCTTAGAATTCAATTGATTGACATAGAAAAAGAGAGATTTAAAACATTAAAAATGGTAGCCGTAAATAGTCTCTTATATCCAGATGTTTTCATGCAAAATTAATCAAATAATACGTTAGTGGTAGTTGACTAAAGATTACCCATTCAGAATTTAAAGCTTTTTTAACGGATTTAAAACGCGATTTATTCATTACAACATTGGTGTTCCGAGCGTAGTTTTGAGTTTTGTAACGTGATTTCATTCTTACTTATAAAAACATACAATATCAGTCCTAAAATATGATATTATGTATTCCACATGCGAAACAATAACCATTTTCATAGCTTGCCACTAAATTCATTCAGCGACAAATACTATAGTACCTACTAGATGGGTAGGTAGGTATAACTCCGTTTATCGGGTCAACGGGACACCGCACACGCGCACCCGGCGCCTCCTACAGTGGTTGTTGGATGCAATAGTCCTGGGAAATGTATGAATGAAAGCTACAGATTCGCAATATTATAAACACTAGACTAGATGACGTGTTTCTCACAGTTTATAGCTTAGATTGCGTCTTACGACAATTCCAAAAGCAAAATCAGCCCAGCTGTTCTATCAAATAGAAATAGATTTTAATAGATGACCATTTAAACATACAATAATGCTGTACACAAGAATAATGAAAATGTGGGTAGTTTGATGTTGTTTTAGTGGTGGTAGTTTTGAGGGTAATGATTTAATTTCATTACATGTGCGTGGAAAGGTTAACGTTTTTCTCTCGTCCACGCGCGCGTGATTTGGCGATTCCTATATTATAACATTAATTTAATTCCAATAAAAAATACTAGGAATATAATATTTAAAAGTCAATATACAAATAAATATGTTTTAAAATTGAGTTACGCCTGAATTCTACCAACTAGTAATACCAACAAGGCAGTGGACAAACCTCATAGCAAAATGCACTTCTAAACATAATATTATGTAGGATACGAGTTCATATACTTTCACATTATAAGTTTTCCTCGAGAAAAAGTTTGAATATTTCCAGGAATGGAACCAAAATCTGCAAGTATTACAGTTTCCTAAATAACTTGGGTAACAAGTTAGGACGTTTACATTATTTTCTTTACATATTGTTGAAAATAATTGCATCAACTCTAGGTAATATTCTAGAGAGTTGTTATAGCATCAGATAATTTAAAATCTAATTCCTGGACAGGTCTTTTCCAGGTGTAATAATAGTTTGTTTGATATAATGTTCTCGATAAAGGAAATATTCCGAAGCAAATGACTGATATTTAGTTGCATATTCGCCTTTTCTAATCATACTACTTCACATATTGTGCTTGTTATTTTGTTAATTAATTGGATCCACGCCATTTACCATTCTGTGTTTTAGAAATTCACACTTCGAAAATGATTAGAGTACCAATTTTTAAAAGTGCATATTATGATTCTATCAAAATATAACTTTCATACTAGCTGGAGCTCTAGGCTTCACTCGCGTTGTGCCCGCGTAAAAGTTATTCTATCTGCTGAACCAGACTATAATATTATATATTATGTGTACCAAATTTTATGTAGATGTTATCAGCTGATATTGCGTGATGTTCTACTGCACACTTAAATTCTGAAAACTTTGGCGTTTATAAAATTAGTAAGAATGTTTTATTTTTCATCAGTATTAAAATGTTACGTGGCAATTTTATTTTCTAAATTCACACCCTCATTATTCAAGCTAGTAGAGTTTCACAGTGGTAATTTTCATGTATTTCTCACTAATATACCTAAATGAGCACCATTCAACGCCACTCGCCCTGCATTTGCTTGATCATTAACGATCTTATGTTTTTAATGTTAGGGATTATTTTCCTGTAAACCGGTTTGACCTTGATACTGTGCGTCCTTGAATTTATTCAGCATATTTTCTTGAAAATAGGTCCTTAGTTCTGCTGCATAGGGTGTAAATTTGAGTGACGTTTTATCATCTAATTCTTGTATCTTTAGTGGCCATCTGGTACAATTAGGTGGGTATATCTAAATATTGCGTAACCTGCTTCGTTGGTCTATTGTCGATCATAGGTCAAGCATTTTATATCCGTGATATTATAGGTAGTAAATTGCGATAAGTAAATGCGGGTACTTGTAAATTTGTGCTAATTTTATATTATAACGCCGTGGTCAGCGTTTTACTGAATGTCATGCTGCGGAATTGGAAACACGTATTGTTGTACAAGCCGTGCTTCACAAAGTTTAAAAGTTCACAAAGCTTGGTTGTTACAGATTTTAAAATAATTATAGATATGAATAGAGATATTATTACAACTGCTAGTCAGTTAATTATTACTCTTGGACTACTTTTCTGCAACTTAGAAATTTATACACATGTTCAAAATTATAAAACTATCTAACCACACTTCTTTCATATTCATTTCAAACATTTATTCCATCACTAGTATAATAACACAGGACACACATTTTTAAGGGAAAGCATATTCCTAATAACTTTAAAGCTAGTAGTCCGGGATACATCGCCCATTTTTGCAAGTGATTACTATCAAGCTAATTTTTCGTGAGTAGCTTTATTTTGATGAGACGCCCAATAATTTCATGTACGAAACTCTCGATTGTGGTAGCTACCAGAGGAAACAAGGATAAAATATTTTGATTTGATGGTTCTCAAATATTAATTACTAACTGAATGTTTTTTTTTTGTTCAATCTCAAGATAATTATCTAAATTATTCGAAAAAATATTTGTCCTACAAAATCTATGGTTTGATCAAAGAGTCCCCCTTTCCAATGTGTATCGATAACGAAGTCATCATAAATGATTACAAACCAGCTGTTTTTTTTATTTTCACTTATTTAATACTTATATAATTCAACAGACATATTGTCCTACAAATTGCGTAATAAATATTTGAGAACCGTCAAATCAAAAATTTTTATCCTTGTTACCTCTGTAAGCTACCACAATCGAGAGTTTCGTACATGAAATTATTGGGCATCTCATCAAAATAAAGCTACTCACGAAAAATTAGCTTGATAGTAATCACTTGCAAAAATGGGCGATGTATCCCGGACTATAGACCAGATGTGTTGCTTTTCAATTCTGTCATTTCGCCTACACCAAGTCGATTATCAGTCTTCCATGTTCGCAATCAAGCCTCTCCGCTCGGTGCCCAATCGAACAAAGGATGCCTAATTGCTTCGACTCTGTCACTGTCAAAGCAATTGCCAATGTTGACAATTTTCTGTGGACTTTTTGGTCTCCGGATCTGACGAATTTTTCAAGTCTGTTGTCCAACATTTGTTTAATTTATCAGAAATACATCCGCGAAGAGTTATTTTCAAGACATGGACGTGCCAATCCTGAATTAGAAATGCTATGTCACTATGCTGAATATTTTAAAGGTCTAACTGACTCTTTAGCAATTAATTCAGTTAAAGAGACTACTATTTTTCGTTTACCATAGTAGATTCCTTCTTCTGCAGTACCTTTAACTAGCTATAAATATAACCTCTGTTAACTAAACTTGTAATGTTCAAAGAGTTTCTAAATCTAATAGTTTTTGAGATATAGTTATGTATCGAAACAAACATAGCAAACAAAATTATCCTGTCTACAAATTTATTATCTCTAAGTACCTACAGACACAATTATCATAAACTGTTATCATTTTAACAATATGCAGCACATGTAAAACGGCAACAAACGTTACTAGGTAATGATCGGTGGGGGTGACCTACATACTATATCGGGTCAGAGTCCCGCGGCCATCCCGGTCGACCCACTGAACTGGGCTCACCTAGGCTTATCATCGATCCAGGATAGCTAGCTAGGTAACACGGTAATATACTCGTAGTTTGGACTATAACTGGCAGTTTATGAATTGAGTATTTTTATATATGTAAAATAGACATGATTTTAATAGTGCTACTTCCATTGAGATAATATTACTACGTATGGAGGAGACACCACGAACAAAGTCTGTGCGCCATTTTTTTGCTCTAACTAAGATTTAAAAATTATTATCTAGTTAGGTACTTAACGATGAAAGTTATTCCTTTGCACTTTTCCGTATTATTTGTGCAATATCGTAACACACACGAAGGCATGTTTGATGCGTTTCACTTTAAAACCATTAAAAAATACCGCTCAACATACGTCACATGACGTATGTTGAGTGGAACATAAGTGATGTAGGCGGTGTCGTCTCCATATTAATATTATCTCAATGGCTACTTCGCAGTTTCTTGCCGTGTCTTCTCCGTCAAAACTGCTTTCCGAATCGGTGGTAAAAGGTAAAACTATGTCATGACTAGACATCGGATTATATGCACTAACAAAATGCCAAAATATGCATGCAAATATGCACTAAAAAAGGCCGAAATATGCACTAAAAACGACTGATATGCCTAAAATATGCACAATACAAAATCAAAAAACCTTCCTTATTTTTATATATTTAAATTATAGATTGTACAAAAACAGTGAAATTTTCTTGTAATTAAGTACTTATAGTTTTTTTGCCAATATACAATTAAGCATTTTTACCAAATTTTCGAGCGCAAATTTGTGACGTTTGTCACCCGCAATCCTAGTGTTGCCACCTTAGACCATTTCGAGCTAAACTAAGCCCTTTTTTGGTATTCAACCCGTGTTTTAAGTTTTTAGCCCCAAAAGGGTAATCTAGCCCTATTTTGATTGGTTCAAAATTTACTTAAAATGGAGCCCATTTTGTAATTTTTTGCCATTTTACCATGCTAAAATAGGGTTTGTTTACTCGCTGAGCGTTCTGATTGGCTAATAAAGGTTAGTCGACCAGTAAAAAATTCCCGCTACTTAACGAAATATGCACGATTGGGGAAAAAGGCTAAAATATGCACTAACGCCGTAATTAGAGAGATTTATGCATTTGCATATGCAAATATGCAAATGCATATAATCCGATGTCTAGTCATGACGATTAAAAGTGCTTCTAGAATAGATTGAATAAATAATTGTTTTAGTATGAGTAGGTATTTGATGTTAAGAATGTCTCAGACCATTCTTAAATACTTCTTAAATATTTTAATGTATGTGACCAAATTAATTCTCAGTTCGGAAACCAGCCTTTATGTACTTGTTCGATCTCATCTAGGCTTATCATCGATCCAGGATATCTAGGTAACTGAATAGTGTGGTTCTAGTGTTGATATTGTATTGATATGAAGTATGCAGTATGTTTGGTTCGTCTGTGAAACGGTATTGACAGAAAGGTACGTACGTTTGGGTTACATTTTGTACTAGCTGCGCCCCGCGGTTTCACCGGCGTGGCTCCGCTCCTGTTGGTCTTAGCGTGATGATATATTATAGCCTATAGCTTTCCTCGATAAATGGACTATCTTACAACGAAATAATTTTTCAAATCGGACCTGAGATTAGCGCGTTCAAACAAACAAACAAACTAACTAACTAACTCTTCAGCTTTATAATATTAGTATAGATTATAATATTATTCCTCTCCTCAAACTAACTTCCTTCCGTACGTCTGGTTGTCTGGAAGAAATCGCTATTTAGCGATAAGACCGTCATTTGTTTTAATTTATAATTAGATTAAGTTCCTAGTTAAGTTATTTCAGAGCAATAAAGTATGAATAAATAAATAAATAAATATTTTTTCTTTGTAGCATAAAAGATTTTAACGTTTATAAATATCGCAACTGGCCACTGATTCATCATAGTGTACTTAACCTAAACTAGAAACTAAAGAACAATGACTCTGCTGTATAATTAACACACTAAACGAAGATTCTTATATATAAACGCTACACGAAGATTGCAATAATTATGGGAAATTGTTTTTAAGCTTAGTTTTAGCATAGCATTTGCGATGTGATTGTGTTTTTTCGAAATAGGGACCCAAGACGCATATGGAAATTCCTTTAACAAAAAAAAGAGCGTGTATCCCGACCACACGTGTCAGAAGTGAAACTTCTTTGGCAAGATTCTAAGATACCAAAATCGTCGCCTTACTCCATGACGTGACGGTATTGCCATGACGCAACCTTGAAATTTTACTCTCAACGCGCCTAAAGAAGTTTCACTTCAAAAAGAAAATTAAATTTCTAGTAGGTAATACACACTGAGAAGCATCAACAAAACAGAACAATTGATTACAATAGAATTCAACAATTCAACATACATTCTCCAATCGATAAAGAAAGCCATTTATCATCTGTGTAGCTCCATTAGTCCACGCGAGCCTCAGGGCGTAAAATTGAAAGGCATAATGCAATATTTACTAGCTGGCACCCGCGGCGTCACTCGCGTGCCGTGGTACCTGGATGAAAAATAGAATATTTGTTAATACAGACTTTAATTTATTTCTGTACCAGATTTCGTAAAGATCTGATCAGTTCTTTTTGCGTGGAAGAGTAACAAATAGCATCCGAATTCTATACATTCTTGCAAATTTTCGCGTTTATAATACGAACTGTGCTGCGCGGTTTCCTCCGAAGCTGCTGGCAAAAGCAATATGTATTGCTATAGCTTATGTGTTATCCTAATACATAAACTACATCACTGCCAAGTTTTGTAAGAATAACAAACATAGAACCTCAAAAAATTTCAGCAGGTATCATTAGTAATCCATGAGGGTAGAGCTGGCAGGCTCTTAGCTTGTTTGGGTAAGGCGAAGGGCTGCCGCTGATGGGGTCACAGATGAATTCTACCAATACCCGTGGCCCTCCCGTTGATGCGGCTTGACGGAACACAGTTTTGGTCGGTAGGAATCCGACATAACCCACGGCCCCTCCCCTGGAGGCCGTGGGTATCTATGCAAGATTTCCCCACTTAAAAAAAAGGTATCATTAGTAAGACGTTCACAATATTAGTAGAAAATGAAGTAGGATTTAGACAAACGCAAGGCGGTAAGATTAATTGTGGCATAGATCGCGATAGTGGGAAGGTCGAGGCCAGTGAATCACCGTGATTGGTGCAAGGCGGTGGCGTGAGGGATGTATACCTTTATGTACTTTAGTTGTATAGGAATATGGTGAGTCAGTTCTGCTGAGGGGCAGAATTATGTAGAAGTTCTTAGATACTCCTTTCCGAATCCGTGCTAAATAGTAAAACTGTTATTTCAATTTAAAAGTGATTCTAGAAGAAGTCTAATTGAATAAATAAATGTTTGAGTTGGAGTTTTTAGTCTGCCCTTTATCTATATCATGTGTTTGCATCTGATTTAGGTTCATAATATGAGTCAAAAACATTAAGGATAATCGGCTTTACATTAATATCACTGATGAATGTTTTTCTTTCAGTGACAATCTCTTCTGAGTTTATAATTTATATTTATAGGTCCGCTAAAATTTATCGATTTCGATTGATTTTTGGATTAACAATATTCAATCTTATTAATTAGTAGCTTTCCGCCGGTGGCTCCGCCCGCGGTTTCAAAGAAAAACTCGCATAGTTCCCGTTCCTGTGGAATTTCCGGGATAAAACCTATCCTATATTACTCGTGGATAATGTAGCTTTCGAATGGTGAAAGAATTTTTAAAATCGGTCCAGTAGTTTATGAGCCTATTCATTACAATCAAACAAACAAACAAAGTTTTCCTCTTTATAATATTAGTGTAGGTACCGTCGTATTGTAACTCATTCATCACTTATATCATCATCTATGTCTTTTAGTGTACATATTGTGGCACAGCTGTTTTAAAACGTTATCGAGACAAAAAATAGTGTTCAAAATGAGGTCTTACAATACGCGATGTATGTACTAAATCATCAGACAATATTTACCAGTTTAACCGCTTCTCCCTTCAACTAAACCAGCAAACAGTTTTGATACTTATCCATTTGACATAAAGTTTATAATAGCATCTCAGCCGATAACAGTAATTAGACTAAATCATGCAACATTATGAATTTTACCATTCTTATAGGGTCGTATTTAGCGTTCTATTATTAGCCCTTAGGGTCAGTAATCAGGTGTCGTGAAAAGCGACCGTTAACCTGAATTGTACAGGATATAGTACCAGTTTTGTCTACCCTCATTTCAAGTTGAAATCTTGATGGTCACGGAATTACGAAGTGCATTTTGATTTTGATGTGGTAGTAACTACTAACGATACAGACTAGTTTCATCATCAGTCCTACAATTTGTATGATTACGGAAGTTAGTCGCTATAATATCAATGAACAATAAAGAACCGAACAAAAGCTTCAAAGTAGCTCGAAATATATTTTCTACAACTTCAACATTTTATTAACCCCTTATTGCATGAATTATTAAGGAGATGAAATAAAAATTATTTTTTTGCAAAAAAGTGTTTATTAGACCTTACATTATGAGATCAAATTGAGAAAAAAAATTATTTACTTATATTATAGAAAATATGAAACGGCGCCATATATGGACTCGTATGCAGTGTTTGTTGTATTTTTTCTGTCATATATGGCTTCGTATGCAATTAGAAAAAAGTAACTAATTAATAAAATAAAAATATATACTGGACTAATTTCACACACATGGTTGCTAAGCCCCAAACTAAGCTTAGGCTTGTATCCTGAATGCTAAGTCAACTGATATACTACCTACATATATTTTATAAATCCTTTTCTACTAATATTATAAATGCGATAGTTTGTGAGGGTGGATGTATGTGTATGTGTTTGTTTGTTACTCTTTCACGCAAATTCTACTGAACCGACTTCAATGAAATTTAGCACACATAATATAGAGGGTAACTTGGACTAACACATAGGATAGGTTTTATCCCGGAAATCCCACGGGAACGGGAACTATGCGGGGTTTTCTTTGAAAAAGCGGGCTAGGCCGCGGGTGAAATGTTACTACTTTATATGGATACCTAAATAACACCCAGAATCACAGCCAACTTATACTTCGTGAAATTGCTTAAAACAATTAATTAATTAATTACGTTTGTCATTATAACACAAAAACACGTTATATTTTTCACATAACGTGAAGGAACGAAATTGGAACAATATAGGCATAGCTGACGGGTGTTCTTCTTCCAAATTGGGTAATGACTAATCCCATCAGATCGTACAGAATCAAAGTGAAAATCTAGATGTCTTGCAAGAGATTTTCGTAGCTTTTTTGCGGCAATTGGCGAGTCAGGAATACTGAGGAGACTCCAGAGATACCGATGTTCCTAAGTTTTTGATAGACGACCACGTCTTTTCGTAATAAGAGCTTTCCCTGACTTTCGCATTTGCTCTGAAACGGCTAATTAAAAATCATACAGTGGCATATAGCATGACTCTGTATTTATTGATGATGATATGATATTTACATGCTTAGCAGTGAGATAAAAGTGTCCAGGATCGATACTGGAACAATCAGTGAAAGTATCCTTGAATGCATACCAAGCCACATATGACATAATATATTTTGGACGGAATGCATACGAAGCCAAATATGACAGATTTGGAAAAGTACAAAAAAAACATGATTAAAGCAAAAAAACAATCAAACCAAATGTTTTACCTTATTTTAGAAAGACTTAAGTATGAAGTAATATTTTTTTTCATGGCTTTACTCACCTTTTTGATATTGAAATCTTAATTTGAAAAGCACGGTTTTTTCCGCGCACCCAAACCGTCGCACGCGCTAGACTAAATCTATAATATATCTGATGGATAATATTTACACTGTATAAATTAATTATATTCCAATTCTCGATGAAATGCTGTTTAAGATGTAAGGTAGTTTTTTTAGATATTGTTTATGGTTAGCCTATAAAAAATTCATGAACTTCGTCGTCCATAAATGGCTTTGTATGCGGTAAGGGGTTAAAAGTTTTCGAAATATTACAAGTTATATAGCAGCCCATTCACAAATTGTCTACTATCCCAAATAAAAGTTGGTCGAAGTAATTCCAGCAACCCGATACCTACAGATATGTCTCATGTCACTATGGTGAGAAACATTGAGCACATGCCAAGAAAGCGCCATAACCATATGCCTTGTCCAAGGTTGAGTTTTATAGGTTCAATGTCGGCACGTTGCCATGGTAACGGTCCTGATGCCCTAACTAACCTGGCAGATACCCTCGTAGGGGTTTTAAAGAAAAGAACAGATTGGATCATGAAGCGGGATTTCTTAGGGTATCTTATTGTGTTCGTGTGTCCGTTGTTAGGTAAATCCCCTTTGGTTTATTGTATCTATATGTATATTGTATACGTTCTGTTGAGTAGAATTCTTTGATGGATTTAAAATAGAAGCTCTGTAAATGCTATATTACAAAGATGGTTAGATGCAGTGCAGTTTAAAGGTTTGTGAATGAATACATCGGGAACATAGCCTGTGATATATATAGACTGTGATTTGTTGTTGCGGTACAAGATGATGTGCATTATATCTACAGATATTAACATCATTATCATTTGCGAAGGCGTTTAAATGTACCTAAAACATTTTGTTCGAAAATCTTACCTATACCTTCAAATAATTTAACTGAACTAGCTGACCTAAGCAACATTTCTTGATTTTTTTTTCTTTTTCATTTTTAATAAAATCATTTAAGCTACTATTTGTTGTAGCCTGATTTTATATAAGCCTAACGCTTTCCTGGATATATCTAAGGCAAAAATACTTTTTCACTTGGAACCATTAGTTCTCGAAACAAAGAATCAGCGAAATAAAATATGAATATCTCCAGCGATGCTCTAGTTAATCTGCAATGTTCAAAAGGGGCAACTTTTGTTTAACAAACTTATCTGTCCAAATCCGATTTTCCATATTAAGACATTTTCCGGCTTTCCGGTTAGCGCGTGTAGATACCGATTACCGGTTTCCTCAAGTGTGTGATAGACCTTTTACACAATGGGCAGCATTGGCCCAAAAAATGATTGCGAAGCGACTATTAACACCTACAATGGCGGCCGATCGCAGATATTTAGGTCCTCTACACTATCGTGATTGCCTCTACTCGCCCATTGTCAAGAGGGCCCATGAGGTATTGGAATCGGAAAGCGATTCAATGGTGACGCATAGCAGCTGCGAACTTGACAGTGGGACAGGGATGGGGTCAGGGCTGTGTCCGTGCCCATTGTTATACGATACGATAAAAGATTTTGTATGTGAATACGTGTCGTGTTGTGTGTGAGTGTGTGAGCCTTTTTTGTTGAGATATAGTGTGCTATTTGTACGTATAGAACATAAATGAAATCAATTAAAAATAATCTTGTCTTGTAAATTATAATGTCGGAAAATGATGTTCACATTTTATTATTCCTTCAAAGCGTTGCTTCTCTGTATACATTTTTGCTTTCAATAAAAGAAAATTTTAAGTTTATATATTTTTGTTAAATTCGTTGTAGTAGTTAATTTCGAAATGGATTAAATAGGATGAAAAAAAATAACCGTATAAAAGATATAAATTGTAGTACTAAATGGATATTATAATTGGGTAATTCCAATTGGTATCTTGATGTGTAATTAGTAAAATTCTTGTAATTTATTAAAATGTGAAATAAAAAGTGTTAATGTATGCCATCACACTTGACAGAGAGGCCTTGGCGTTAGGTCACGGTTAAGTTTGTTTCCTTTTACATTCGTCACGATACGATAAAAGACGTGTCGTGCTAGCGTTGAATACCTGTGATATAAAAAAATTGTTATTGTAAAATAGTCAAGACGTTCTAGTTGCCTCGCAATATTTCGGCTACATTGCAATATACGGAATAATATGCAAGTCCATAAAACACGTCATAATAATTTTATAAGAAATTTTACTTCTTTCTAGATTTTTTATTATCTATCGTGTAAATAAAAAAAACAGGCCGATCTACTTCATCCGTCTTAACTATCCCTATTTCTCTTCATTACTAAATTAAGTTGTGTTAAGTTTAAACATTATTGAGATAAATGTAATAGTTACAGGTAATGTCCACGTACCTACAAGGATAGTACATTTAGAAATAGCAACAATGTTGCCTCATACAATAATGAAACAAATAAAACGTATCTACCCGCACAATGGAAACGTGCAAATTTCGCGATGTCGTGTGAACAGTGATAACTATAATATATTGTTTCCTCAACTTTTGTTTATGTGTTTATATCGCTCATAATGTATGCTACGAAACATACTGCAGTTACTATGCTCTAGGTAAAAGAAAATCTAGAATATATTATAGGTATCTTGTAGTTAGACTAGGCCGAGGTCGTGAGCGGTTCGTTTTGATTTTTTTTTCTTTTTATGTGGGTAAAGGGTGAATGTTGATAGATAGGCTTTCTTTTGGTTTTATACTTTTTTCAAATAAAGGATAATGAAAGATTGAAAAATATTTGTAGATTTATATCTGCGTTCCCTATAATAAGTAAAATAAATGTTTAATCAGGTGTAGATTGTTTTTCTAAAACAGATTTTTTTTTGTAGTCTACAACAAATTTATGTACCTATCTAATGTTTAATTTTAAGACCACATTCG